>NW_027667936.1:0-102000 GCF_963924665.1 Micromys minutus
AATTTCCCTTATTTTGAGTCAAAATTGCTGAAATTTCACTTATTTCACGGTAATAAGTCAAAATTTTCCTTATTTTGGGGCAAAAAAGACAGGAATTCCTTTTGTTTGGGAAAAAAACAGAAATTTTACTTATTTAGAGGCAAAAGGCAGAAATTCCCCTTATTTTGGAGCAAAAATGAAGAAATTTCCCTTTTTTATGGCAAAAAGGTATGCATTCTTCTTATTTTCTGGCAAAAAGGCAGAAATACCCCGTATTTTGGAGCAAAATTGCAGAAATTCCCCTAATTGTGGGGCAAAAAGGCAGATATTCCCTATATGTTGGGGCAAAAAGACAGAAAATCTCCTTATTTTGGGGCAAAACTCAGAAATTCCACTTATTTTCAGGCAAAATTCCAGAAATTTCCCTTATTTTGGGGCAGAATTGCAGAAATTTCACTTATTTTGGGGCAAAATTGCGGAAATTTCACTTATTTCAGGGAAAAAAGGCAGAAATTTTTCTTATTTTGGGGCAAAACCGCAGACATTCATAATACTTTGTGCCAAAATTCAGAAATTCGCCTTATTTTGATGTAAAAAGGCTGTAATTCCCCTTATTTGGGGGCAAAAATGCAGAAATTTCCCTTATTTTGGGGCAAAATTGCAGAAATTTCACTTATTTCAGAGTAATAAGTCAGAAATTTTTCTTATTTTGGGGCAAAAAAGACAGAAATTCCCTTTGTTTTGTGAGAAAAAGGCAGAAATTCCACTTATTTAGAGGCAAAAAAGCAGAAATTCCCCTTATTTTGGAGCAAAATTTCAGAAATTCCCCTAATTGTGGGGCAAAAAGGCAGAAATTCCCTATATGTTGAGACAAAATAACAGAAATTCTCCTTATTTTGGGGGCAAAACTCAGAAATTCCACTCATTTTTGGGCAAAATTCCAGAATTTTTTTTTATTTTGGGGTAAAATTGCAGAAATTTCACTTATTTTGGGGCAAAATTGCAGAAATTTAACTTATTACAAAAAAAAGGAGAAATTTTCTTATTTTGGGGCAAAAAAGCAGAAATTTCCCATATTTTAGGGCAAAAATGCAGAAATTCCCCTTATTTTGACGTAAAAAAGCTGAAATTCCCCTTATTTGGGGGCAAAAAGGCAGAAATTTCCCTTATTTTGAGTCAAAATTGCTGAAATTTCACTTATTTCACGGTAATAAGTCAAAATTTTCCTTATTTTGGGGCAAAAAAGACAGGAATTCCTTTTGTTTGGGAAAAAAACAGAAATTTTACTTATTTAGAGGCAAAAGGCAGAAATTCCCCTTATTTTGGAGCAAAAATGAAGAAATTTCCCTTTTTTATGGCAAAAAGGTATGCATTCTTCTTATTTTCTGGCAAAAAGGCAGAAATACCCCGTATTTTGGAGCAAAATTGCAGAAATTCCCCTAATTGTGGGGCAAAAAGGCAGATATTCCCTATATGTTGGGGCAAAAAGACAGAAAATCTCCTTATTTTGGGGCAAAACTCAGAAATTCCACTTATTTTCAGGCAAAATTCCAGAAATTTCCCTTATTTTGGGGCAAAATTGCAGAAATTTCACTTATTTTGGGGCAAAATTGCAGAAATTTAACTTATTTCAGAAAAAAGGGAGAAATTTTTTTATTTTGAAGCAAAAAGGCAGAAATTTCTTATATTTTGGTACAAAATGGCAGAAATTTTTCTTATTTTAGGGAAAAAGGCAGAAATTTCCTATATTTTGGGGAAAAAATGCAGAAATTCCTTTTATTTTGAGGTAAAAAGCCTGAAATTCCCCTTATTTGGGGGCAAAAATGCAGAAATTTCACTTATTTTGGGGCAAAATTGCAGAAATTTCACTTATTTCAGGGTAATAAGTCAGAAATTTTCCTAATTTTGGGGCAAAAAAGACAGAAATTCCTTTTGTTTTGGGGGAAAAAGACAGAAATTCCACTTATTTAGAGGCAAAAAAGCAGAAATTCCCCTTATTTTTGAGCAAAAATGAAGAAATTTCGCTTTTTTATGGCAAAAAGGTATGCATTCTCCTTATTTTCGGGCAAAAAGGCAGAAATTCCCCGTATTTTGGAGCAAAATTGCAGAAATTCCCCTAATTTTGGGGCAAAAAGGCAGAAATTCCCTATATGTTGGGGCAGAAAGACAGAAATTCTCCTTATTTTGGGGTAAAACTCATATATTCCACTTACTTTGTGGCAAAATTCCAGAAATTTTCCTTATTTTGGGGCAAAATTGCAGAAATTTCACTTACTTTGGTGCAAAATTGCAGAAATTTCACTTATTTCAAAAAAAGGAGAAATTTTCTTATTTTGGGGCAAAAAGGCAGAAATTCCTAATATTTTGTGGCAAAAATGCAGAAATTCCTAATATTTTGTTGCAAAAATGCAGAAATTTCCCTTATTTTGAGGTAAAAAGGTTGAAATTCCCCTTATTTGGGGGCAGAAATGCAGAAATTTCCTTATTTTGGGGCAATTTTCAGAAATTTCACTTATTTCAGAGTAATAAGTCAGAAATTTTCTTTATTTTGGGGCAAAAAAACAGAAATTCCCTTTGTTTTGGGGGAAAAAACAGAAATTCCACTTATTTAGAAGCAAAAAGGGAAAAGTTCCCCTTATTTTGAAGCAAAAATGAGAAATTTCCCTTTTTTATGGCAAAAGGTAGGCATTCTTTTTATTTTTGGAAAAAAGGCAGAAATTCTCCATATTTTGCGGCAAAAGGAAGAAATTCCCCTTACTTAGGTCAAAATTACAGAAATTTCACTAATTGTGGGGCAAAAAACAGAAATTCCCCTTATTTTGGGGCAAAATTGCAGAAATTACCATTATTATGGGGAAAAAATGCAGACATTTCTCTTATTTTAGGGCAAAATTGCAGAAATTTCACTAATTGTGGGGCAAAAAGGCAGAAATTCTCTTTATTTTGGGGCAAAACTCAGAAATTCCACTTATTTTGGGGCAAAATTCCAGAAATTTCTTTTATTTTGGGGCAGAATTGCAGAAATTTCACTTATTTTGGGGCAAAATTGCGGAAATTTCACTTATTTCAGGGAAAAAAGGCAGAAATTTTTCTTATTTTGGGGCAAAACCGCAGACATTCATAATACTTTGTGCCAAAATTCAGAAATTCGCCTTATTTTGATGTAAAAAGGCTGTAATTCCCCTTATTTGGGGGCAAAAATGCAGAAATTTCCCTTATTTTGGGGCAAAATTGCAGAAATTTCACTTATTTCAGAGTAATAAGTCAGAAATTTTTCTTATTTTGGGGCAAAAAAGACAGAAATTCCCTTTGTTTTGTGAGAAAAAGGCAGAAATTCCACTTATTTAGAGGCAAAAAAGCAGAAATTCCCCTTATTTTGGAGCAAAATTTCAGAAATTCCCCTAATTGTGGGGCAAAATGGCAGAAATTCCCTATATGTTGAGACAAAATAACAGAAATTCTCCTTATTTTGGGGGCAAAACTCAGAAATTCCACTCATTTTTGGGCAAAATTCCAGAAATTTTTTTTATTTTGGGGTAAAATTGCAGAAATTTCACTTATTTTGGGGCAAAATTGCAGAAATTTAACTTATTACAAAAAAAAAGGAGAAATTTTCTTATTTTGGGGCAAAAAAGCAGAAATTTCCCATATTTTGGGGCAAAAATGCAGAAATTCCCCTTATTTTGAGGTAAAAGAGCTGAAATTCCCCTTATTTGGGGGCAAAAAGGCAGAAATTTCCCTTATTTTGAGTCAAAATTGCTGAAATTTCACTTATTTCACGGTAATAAGTCAAAATTTTCCTTATTTTGGGGCAAAAAAGACAGGAATTCCTTTTGTTTGGGAAAAAAACAGAAATTTTACTTATTTAGAGGCAAAAGGCAGAAATTCCCCTTATTTTGGAGCAAAAATGAAGAAATTTCCCTTTTTTATGGCAAAAAGGTATGCATTCTTCTTATTTTCTGGCAAAAAGGCAGAAATACCCCGTATTTTGGAGCAAAATTGCAGAAATTCCCCTAATTGTGGGGCAAAAAGGCAGATATTCCCTATATGTTGGGGCAAAAAGACAGAAAATCTCCTTATTTTGGGGCAAAACTCAGAAATTCCACTTATTTTCAGGCAAAATTCCAGAAATTTCCCTTATTTTGGGGCAAAATTGCAGAAATTTCACTTATTTTGGGGCAAAATTGCAGAAATTTCACTTATTTCAGATAATAAGTCAGAAATTTTCCGTATTTTGAAGCAAAAAAGACAGAAATTTCCTTTGTTATGGGGGAAAAAGACAGAAATTCCACTTATTTAGAGGCAAAAAAGCAGAAATTTTCCTTATTTTGGAGCAAAAATGAAGAAATTTCGCTTTTTTATGGCAAAAAGGTATGCATTCTTCTTATTTTCGGGCAACAAGGCAGAAATTCCCCGTATTTTGGAGCAAAACTGCAGAAATTCCCCTAATTGTGGGGCAAAAAGGCAGAAATTCTCTATATGTTGGGGCATAAATACAGAAATTCTTATTGTTTTGGGTCAGAACTCAGAAATTAAACTTATTTTGGGGCAAAATTTCAGAAATTTCCCTTATTTTGGGGCAAAATTGCAGAAATTTCACTTATTTTGGGGCAAAATTGCAGCAATTTCACTTATTTCAGGGAAAATAGGCAGAAATTTTCCTCATTTTTGGGCAAAAAGGCAGAAATTCCTAATATTTTGTGGCAAAAATGCAGAAATTCCCCTTATTTTGAGGTAAAAAGGCTGAAATTCCCATTATTTGGTGGCAAAAAGGCAGAAATTTTCCTTATTTTGGGGCAAAATTGCAGAAATTTCACTTATTTTAGGGCAAAATTGCAGAAATTTCACTTATTTCAGGGAAAATAGGCAGAAATTTTTCTTATTTTGGGGCAAAAAGGCAGAAATTCCTAATATTTTGTGGAAAAATGCAGAAATTCCCCTTATTTTGAGGTAAAAAAAGCTGAAATTCCCCTTATTTGGGGGCAAAAAGGCAGAAATTTCCCTTATTTTGGGGCAAAATTGCAGAAATTTCACTTACTTCAGGGAAATAAGTCAGAAATTTTTTTTATTTTGGGGCAAAATAGACAGAAATTCCCTTTGTTTTGGGGGAAAAGACAGAAATACCACTTATTTAGAGGCAAAAAAGCAGAAATTCCCCTTATTTTGGAGCAAAAATGAAGAAATTTCCCTTTTTTATGGCAAAAAGGTATGCATTCTCCTTATTTTCTGGCAAAAAGGCAGAAATACCCCGTATTTTGGAGCAAAATTGCAGAAATTCCCATAATTGTGGGGCAAAAAGGCAGATATTCCCTATATGTTGGGGCAAAAAGACAGAAAATCTCCTTATTTTGGGGCAAAACTCAGAAATTCCACTTATTTTGAAGCAAAATTCCAGAAATTTCTCTTATTTTGGGGCAAAATTGCAGAAATTTCACTTATTTTGGGGCAAAATTGCAGAAATTTAACTTATTTCAGAAAAAAGGGAGAAATTTTTTTATTTTGAAGCAAAAAGGCAGAAATTTCTTATATTTTGGTACAAAATGGCAGGAATTTTTCTTATTTTAGGGAAAAAGGCCGAAATTTCCTATATTTTGGGGAAAAAATGCAGAAATTCCTTTTATTTTGAGGTAAAAAGCCTGAAATTCGCCTTATTTGGGGGCAAAAATGCAGAAATTTCCCTTATTTTGGGGCAAAATTGCAGAAATTTCACTTATTTCAGGGTAATAAGTCAGAAATTTTCTTTATTTTGGGGCAAAAAAGCCAGACATTCCTTTTGTTTTGGGGGAAAAAGACAGAAATTCCACTTATTTAGAGGCAAAAAAGCAGAAATTCCCCTTATTTTGGGGCAAAAATGAAGAAATTTCGCTTTTTTATGGCAAAAAGGTATGCATTCTCCTTATTTTCGGGCAAAAAGGCAGAAATTCCCCATATTTTGGAGCAAAATTGCAGAAATTCCCCAAATTTGGGGGCAAAAAAGCAGAAATTCCCTATATGTTGGGGCAGAAAGACAGAAATTCTCCTTATTTTTGGGTAAAACTCATATATTCCACTTACTTTGGGGCAAAATTCCAGAAATTTTCCTTATTTTGGGGCAAAATTGCAGAAATTTCACTTACTTTGGTGCAAAATTGCAGAAATTTCACTTATTTCAAAAAAAAAGGAGAAATTTTCTTATTTTGGGGCAAAAAGGCAGAAATTCCTAATATTTTGTGGCAAAAATGCAGAAATTCCTAATATTTTGTTGCAAAAATGCAGAAATTTCCCTTATTTTGAGGTAAAAAGTTTGAAATTCCCCTTATTTGGGGGCAGAAATGCAGAAATTTCCTTATTTTGGGGCAATTTTCAGAAATTTCACTTATTTCAGAGTAATAAGTCAGAAATTTTCTTTATTATGGGGCAAAAAAAACCAGAAATTCCCTTTGTTTTGGGGGAAAAAACAGAAATTCCACTTATTTAGAAGCAAAAAGGGAAAAGTTCCCCTTATTTTGAAGCAAAAATGAGAAATTTCCCTTTTTTATGGCAAAAGGTAGGCATTCTTTTTATTTTTGGAAAAAAGGCAGAAATTCTCCATATTTTGCGGCAAAAGGAAGAAATTCCCCTTACTTAGGTCAAAATTACAGAAATTTCACTAATTGTGGGGCAAAAAACAGAAATTCCCCTTATTTTGGGGCAAAATTGCAGAAATTACCATTATTATGGGGAAAAAATGCAGACATTTCTCTTATTTTAGGGCAAAATTGCCGAAATTTCACTAATTGTGGGGCAAAAAGGCAGAAATTCTCTTTATTTTGGGGCAAAACTCAGAAATTCCACTTATTTTGGGGCAAAATTCCAGAAATTTCTTTTATTTTGGGGCAGAATTGCAGAAATTTCACTTATTTTGGGGCAAAATTGCGGAAATTTCACTTATTTCAGGGAAAAAAGGCAGAAATTTTCCTTATTTTGGGGCAAAACCGCAGACATTCATAATATTTTGTGCCAAAATTCAGAAATTCGCCTTATTTTGAGGTAAAAAGGCTGTAATTCCCCTTATTTGGGGGCAAAAATGCAGAAATTTCCCTTATTTTGGGGCAAAATTGCAGAAATTTTACTTATTTCAGAGTAATAAGTCAGAATTTTTCTTATTTTGGGGCAAAAAAGACAGAAATTCCCTTTGTTTTGTGAGAAAAAGGCAGAAATTCCACTTATTTAGAGGCAAAAAAGCAGAAATTCCCCTTATTTTGGAGCAAAATTTCAGAAATTCCCCTAATTGTGGGGCAAAAAGGCAGAAATTCCCTATATGTTGAGACAAAATAACAGAAATTCTCCTCATTTTGGGGGCAAAACTCAGAAATTCCACTCATTTTTGGGCAAAATTCCAGAAATTTTTTTTATTTTGGGGTAAAATTGCAGAAATTTCACTTATTTTGGGGCAAAATTGCAGAAATTTAACTTATTACAAAAAAAAGGAGAAATTTTCTTATTTTGGGGCAAAAAAGCAGAAATTTCCCATATTTTGGGGCAAAAATGCAGAAATTCCCCTTATTTTGACGTAAAAAGCTGAAATTCCCCTTATTTGGGGGCAAAAAGGCAGAAATTTCCCTTATTTTGAGTCAAAAGTGCTGAAATTTCACTTATTTCACGGTAATAAGCCAAAATTTTCCTTATTTTGGGGCAAAAAAGACAGGAATTCCTTTTGTTTGGGAAAAAACAGAAATTTTACTTATTTAGAGGCAAAAGGCAGAAATTCCCCTTATTTTGGAGCAAAAATGAAGAAATTTCCCTTTTTTATGGCAAAAAGGTATGCATTCTTCTTATTTTCTGGCAAAAAGGCAGAAATACCCCGTATTTTGGAGCAAAATTGCAGAAATTCCCCTAATTGTGGGGCAAAAAGGCAGATATTCCCTATATGTTGGGGCAAAGACAGAAAATCTCCTTATTTTGGGGCAAAACTCAGAAATTCCACTTATTTTGAGGCAAAATTCCAGAAATTTCCCTTATTTTGGGGCAAAATTGCAGAAATTTCACTTATTTTGGGGCAAAATTGCAGAAATTTCACTTATTTCAGAGTAATAAGTCAGAAATTTTCCGTATTTTGAAGCAAAAAAGACAGAAATTTCCTTTGTTTTGGGGGAAAAAGACAGAAATTCCACTTATTTAGAGGCAAAAAAGCAGAAATTCCCCTTATTTTGGAGCAAAAATGAAGAAATTTTGCTTTTTTATGGCAAAAAGTTATGCATTCTTCTTATTTTCGGGCAACAAGGCAGAAATTCCCCGTATTTTGGAGCAAAACTGCAGAAATTCCCCTAATTGTGGGGCAAAAAGGCAGAAATTCCCTATATGTTGGGGCATAAAGACAGAAATTCTTCTTGTTTTGGGTCAGAACTCAGAAATTAAACTTATTTTGGGGCAAAATTCCAGAAATTTCCCTTATTTTAGGGCAAAATTGCAGAAATTTCACTTATTTTGGGGCAAAATTGCAGCAATTTCACTTATTTCAGGGAACATAGGCAGAAATTTTCCTCATTTTTGGGCAAAAAGGCAGAAATTCCTAATATTTTGTGGCAAAAATGCAGAAATTCCCCTTATTTTGAGGTAAAAAGGCTGAAATTCCCATTATTTGGTGGCAAAAAGGCAGAAATTTTCCTTATTTTGGGGCAAAATTGCAGAAATTTCACTTATTTTGGGGCAAAATTGCAGAAATTTCACTTACTTCAGGGTAATAAGTCAGAAATTTTCTTTATTTTGGGGCAAAATAGACAGAAATTCCCTTTGTTTTGGGGGAAAAGACAGAAATACCACTTATTTAGAGGCAAAAAAGCAGAAATTCCCCTTATTTTGGAGCAAAAATGAAGAAATTTCCCTTTTTTATGGCAAAAAAGTATGCATTCTTCTTATTTTCTGGCAAAAAGGCAGAAATACCCCGTATTTTGGAGCAAAATTGCAGAAATTCCTCTAATTGTGGGGCAAAAAGGCAGATATTCCCTATATGTTGGGGCAAAAAGACAGAAAATCTCCTTATTTTGGGGCAAAACTCAGAAATTCCACTTATTTTGAGGCAAAATTCCAGAAATTTCCCTTATTTTGGGGCAAAATTGCAGAAATTTCACTTATTTTGGGGCAAAATTGCAGAAATTTACCTTATTTCAGAAAAAAGGGAGAAATTTTTTTATTTTGAAGCAAAAAGGCAGAAATTTCTTATATTTTGGTACAAAATGGCAGAAATTTTTCTTATTTTAGGGAAAAAGGCAGAAATTTCCTATATTTTGGGGAAAATATGCAGAAATTCCTTTTATTTTGAGGTAAAAAGCCTGAAATTCCCCTTATTTGGGGGCAAAAATGCAGAAATTTCCCTTATTTTGGGGCAAAATTGCAGAAATTTCACTTATTTCAGGGTAATAAGTCAGAATTTTTCCTTATTTTGGGGCAAAAAAGACAGAAATTCCTTTTGTTTTGGGGGAAAAAGACAGAAATTCCACTTATTTAGAAGCAAAAAAGCAGAAATTCCCCTTATTTTGGAGCAAAAATGAAGAAATTTCGCTTTTTTATGGCAAAAAGGTATGCATTCTCCTTATTTTCGGGCAAAAAGGCAGAAATTCCCCGTATTTTGCAGCAAAATTGCAGAAATTCCCCTAATTTTGGGGCAAAAAGGCAGAAATTCCCTATATGTTGGGGCAGAAAGACAGAAATTCTCCTTATTTTGGGGTAAAACTCATATATTCCACTTACTTTGGGGCAAAATTCCAGAAATTTTCCTTATTTTGGGGCAAAATTGCAGAAATTTCACTTACTTTGGTGCAAAATTGCAGAAATTTCACTTATTTCAAAAAAAGGAGAAATTTTCTTATTTTGGG
Organism: Micromys minutus; assembly: GCF_963924665.1. Taxonomy (NCBI): domain Eukaryota; kingdom Metazoa; phylum Chordata; class Mammalia; order Rodentia; family Muridae; genus Micromys; species Micromys minutus. The sequence goes on from NW_027667936.1 coordinate 9,813, forward strand.
GCAAAAAGGCAGAAATTCCTAATATTTTGTGGCAAAAAGGCAGAAATTCCTAATATTTTGTTGCAAAAATGCAGAAATTTCCCTTATTTTGAGGTAAAAAGGTTGAAATTCCCCTTATTTGGGGGCAGAAATGCAGTAATTTCCTTATTTTGGGGCAATTTTCAGAAATTTCACTTATTTCAGAGTAATAAGTCAGAAATTTTCTTTATTTTGGGGCAAAAAAACAGAAATTCCCTTTGTTTTGGGGGAAAAAAACAGAAATTCCACCTATTTAGAAGCAAAAAGGGAAAAGTTCCCCTTATTTTGAAGCAAAAATGAGAAATTTCCCTTTTTTATGGCAAAAGGTAGGCATTCTTTTTATTTTTGGAAAAAAGGCAGAAATTCTCCATATTTTGCGGCAAAAGGAAGAAATTCCCCTTACTTAGGTCAAAATTACAGAAATTTCACTAATTGTGGGGCAAAAAACAGAAATTCCCCTTATTTTGGGGCAAAATTGCAGAAATTACCATTATTATGGGGAAAAAATGCAGACATTTCTCTTATTTTAGGGCAAAATTGCAGAAATTTCACTTATTTCAGAGTAATAAGTCAGAAATTTTTCTTATTTTGGGGCAAAAAAGACAGAAATTCCCTTTGTTTTGTGAGAAAAAGGCAGAAATTCCACTTATTTAGAGGCAAAAAAGCAGAAATTCCCCTTATTTTGGAGCAAAATTTCAGAAATTCCCCTAATTGTGGGGCAAAAAGGCAGAAATTCCCTATATGTTGAGACAAAATAACAGAAATTCTCCTTATTTTGGGGGCAAAACTCAGAAATTCCACTCATTTCTGGGCAAAATTCCAGAAATTTTTTTTATTTTGGGGTAAAATTGCAGAAATTTCACTTATTTTGGGGCAAAATTGCAGAAATTTAACTTATTACAAAAAAAAGGAGAAATTTTCTTATTTTGGGGCAAAAAACCAGAAATTTCCCATATTTTGGGGCAAAAATGCAGAAATTCCCCTTATTTTGAGGTAAAAGAGCTGAAATTCCCCTTATTTGGGGGCAAAAAGGCAGAAATTTCCCTTATTTTGAGTCAAAAGTGCTGAAATTTCACTTATTTCACGGTAATAAGTCAAAATTTTCCTTATTTTGGGGCAAAAAAGACGGGAATTTTTTTTGTTTGGGAAAAAACAGAAATTTTACTTATTTAGAGGCAAAAGGCAGAAATTCCCCTTATTTTGGAGCAAAAAGGAAGAAATTTCCCTTTTTTATGGCAAAAAGGTATGCATTCTTCTTATTTTCAGACAAAAAAGGCAGAAATTCCTCATATTTTGGACCAAAATTGTAGAATTTTGCCTAATTGTGAGGCAAAAAGGCAGAAATTCCCTATATGTTGGGGTATAAAGACAGAAATTCTCCTTATTTTGGGGCAGAACTCAGAAATTCCACTTATTTTGCGGCAAAATTCCAGAAATTTCCCTTATTTTGGGGCAAAATTGAAGAAATTTCACTTATTTTGTGTCAAAATTGCAGAAATTTCACTTATTTCATGGAAAATAGGCAGAAATTTTTCTTATTTAGGGGCAAAAATGCAGAAATTCCTAATTTTTGTGGCAAATATGCAGAAATTCCCCTTATTTTGAGGTAAAAAAGCTGAAATTCCCCTTATTTGGGGGCAAAAAGGCAGAAATTTCCCTTATTTTGGGGCAAAATTGCAGAAATTTCACTTACTTCAGGGAAATAAGTCAGAAATTTTCTTTATTTTGGGGCAAAATAGACAGAAATTCCCTTTGTTTTGGGGGAAAAGACAGAAATACCACTTATTTAGAGGCAAAAAAGCAGAAATTCCCCTTATTTTGGAGCAAAAATGAAGAAATTTCCCTTTATTATGGCAAAAAGGTATGCATTCTTCTTATTTTCTGGCAAAAAGGCAGAAATACCCCGTATTTTGGAGCAAAATTGCAGAAATTCCCCTAATTGTGGGGCAAAATGCAGATATTCCCTATATGTTGGGGCAAAAAGACAGAAAATCTCCTTATTTTGGGGTAAAACTCAGAAATTCCACTTATTTTGAGGCAAAATTCCAGAAATTTCCCTTATTTTGGGGCAAAATTGCAGAAATTTCACTTATTTTGGGCCAAAATTGCAGAAATTTAACTTATTTCAGAAAAAAAGGAGAAATTTTTTTATTTTGAAGCAAAAAGGCAGAAATTTCTTATATTTTGGTACAAAATGGCAGAAATTTTTCTTATTTTGGGGAAAAAAGACAGAAATTCCTAATTTATGTGGCAAAAATGCAGAAATTCCCCTTATTTTGAGGTAAAAAAAGCTGAAATTCCCCTTATTTTGTTGCAAAAAGGCAGAAATTTCCCTTATTTTGGGGCAAAATTGCAGAAATTTTACTTACTTCAGGGAAATAAGTCAGAAATTTTCTTTATTTTGGGGCAAAATAGACAGAAATTCCCTTTGTTTTGGGGGAAAAGACAGAAATACCACTTATTTAGAGGCAAAAAAACAGAAATTCCTTTTATTTTGGGGCAAAAATGAAGAAATTTCGCTTTTTTATGGCAAAAAGGTATGCATTCTCCTTATTTTCGGGCAAAAAGGCAGAAATTCCCCGTATTTTGGAGCAAAATTGCAGAAATTCCCCTAATTGTGGGGCAAAAAGGCAGATATTCCCTATATGTTGGGGCAAAAAGACAGAAAATCTAATTATTTTGGGGCCAAACTCAGAAATTCCACTTATTTTGAGGCAAAATTCCAGAAATTTCCCTTATTTTGGGGCAAAATTGCAGAAATTTAACTTATTTCAGAAAAAAGGGAGAAATTTTTTTGTTTTGAAGCAAAAAGGCAGAAATTTCTTATATTTTGGTACAAAATGGCAGAAATTTTTCTTATTTTGGGGAAAAAGGCAGAAATTTCCTACATTTTGGGGCAAAAATGCAGAAATTCCTTTTATTTTGAGGTAAAAAGCCTGAAATTCCCCTTATTTGGGGGCAAAAATGCAGAAATTTCCCTTATTTTGGGGCAAAATTGAAGAAATTTCACTTATTTCAGGGATAATAAGTCAGAAATTTTCCTTATTTTGGGGCAAAAAAGACAGAAATTCCTTTTGTTTTGGGGGAAAAAGACAGAAATTCCACTTATTTAGAGGCAAAAAAGCAGAAATTCCCCTTATTTTGGAGCAAAAATGAAGAAATTTCGCTTTTTTATGGCAAAAAGGTATGCATTCTCCTTATTTTCGGGCAAAAAGGCAGAAATTCCCCGTATTTTGGAGCAAAATTGCAGAAATTCCCCTAATTGTGGGGCAAAAAGGCAGAAATTCTCTATATGTTGGGGCAAAAAGACAGAAATTCTCCTTATTTTGGGGTAAAACTCATAAATTCCACTTACTTTGGGGCAAAATTCCAGAAATTTCCCTTATTTTGGGGCAAAATTGCAGAAATTTCACTTACTTTGGGGCAAAATTGCAAAAATTTCACTTATTTCAAAAAAAGGAGAAATTTTCTTATTTTTGGCAAAAAGGCAGAAATTCCTAATATTTTGTGGCAAAAATTCCTAATATTTTGTTGCAAAAATGCAGAAATTTCCCTTATTTTGAGGTAAAAAGGGTGAAATTCCCCTTATTTGTGGGCAGAAATTCAGAAATTTCCTTATTTTGGGGCAATTTTCAGAAATTTCACTTATTTCAGGGTAATAAGTCAGAAATTTTCCTTATTTTGGGGCAAAAAAAACAGAAATTTTCTTTTTTGGGGGGAAAAAACCGAAATTCCACTTATTTAGAAGCAAAAATGGAAAAGTTCCCCTTATTTTGAAGCAAAAATGAGAAATTTCCCTTTTTTATGGCAAAAGGTAGGCATTCTTTTTATTTTTGGAAAAAAGGCAGAAATTCCCCATATTTTGCGGCAAAAGGCAGAAATTCCCCTTACTTAGGTCAAAATTACAGAAATTTCACTAATTGTGGGGCAAAAAACAGAAATTCCCCTTATTTTGGGGCAAAATTGCAGAAATTTCCCTTTTTATGGGGAAAAAATGCAGAAATTTCTCTTATTTTAGGGCAAAATTGCAGAAATTTCACTAATTGTGGGGCAAAAAGGCAGAAATTCTCTTTATTTTGGGGCAAAACTCAGAAATTCGACTTATTTTGGGGCAAAATTCCAGAAATTTCTTTTATTTTGGGGCAGAATTGCAGAAATTTCACTTATTTTGGGGCAAAATTGCAGAAATTTCACTTATTTTGGGGCAAAATTGCAGAAATTTAACTTATTTCAGGAAAAAAGGAGAAATTTTTTTATTTTGAAGCAAAAAGGCAGAAATTTCTTATATTTTGGTACAAAATGGCAGAAATTTTTCATATTTTGGGGCAAAAAGGCAGAAATTCCTAATTTTTGTGGCAAAAATGCAGAAATTCCCCTTATTTTGAGGTAAAAAAAGCTGAAATTCCCCTTATTTGGGGGCAAAAAGGCAGAAATTTCCCTTATTTTGGAGCAAAATTGCAGAAATTTCACTTACTTCAGGGAAATAAGTCAGAAATTTTCTTTATTTTGGGGCAAAATAGACAGAAATTCCCTTTGTTTTGGGGAAAAAGACAGAAATTCCACTTATTTACAGGCAAAAAAGCAGAAATTCCTTTTATTTTAAGGCAAAAATGAAGAAATTTCAATTTTTTATGGCAAAAAGGTATGCATTCTCCTTATTTTCGGGCAAAAAGGCAGAAATTCCCCGTATTTTGGAGCAAAATTGCAGAAATTCCCCTAATTGTAGGGCAAAAAGGCAGATATTCCCTATATGTTGGGGCAAAAGACAGAAAATCTCCTTATTTTGGGGCAAAACTCAGAAATTCCACTTATTTTGAGGCAAAATTCCAGAAATTTCCCTTATTTTGGGGCAAAATTGCAGAAATTTCACTTATTTTGGGGCAAAATTGCAGAAATTTAACTTATTTCAGAAAAAAGGGAGAAATTTTTTTATTTTGAAGCAAAAACGCAGAAATTTCTTATATTTTGGTACAAAATGGCAGAAATTTTTCTTATTTTGGGGAAAAAGGGCAGAAATTTCCTATATTTTGGGGCAAAAATGCAGAAATTCCTTTTATTTTGAGGTAAAAAGTCTGAAATTCCCCTTATTTGGGGGCAAAAATGCAGAAATTTCCCTTATTTTGGGGCAAAATTGCAGAAATTTCACTTATTTCAGGGTAATAAGTCAGAAATTTTCCTAATTTTGGGGCAAAAAAGACAGAAATTCCTTTTGTTTTGGGGGAAAAAGACAGAAATTCCACTTATTTAGAGGCAAAAAAGCAGAAATTACCCTTATTTTGGAGCAAAAATGAAGAAATTTCGTTTTTTTATGGCAAAAAGGTATGCATTCTCCTTATTTTCGGGCAAAAAGGCAGAAATTCCCCGTATTTTGGAGCAAAATTGCAGAAATTCCCCTAATTGTAGGGCAAAAAGGCAGAAATTCCCTATATGTTGGGGCAGAAAGACAGAAATTCTCCTTATTTTGGGGTAAAACTCATAAATTCCACTTATTTTGGGGCAAAATTCCAGAAATTTCCCTTATTTTGGGGCAAAATTGCAGAAATTTCACTTACTTTGGGGCAAAATTGCAAAAATTTCACTTATTTCAAAAAATAAGGAGAAATTTTCTTATTTTGGGGCAAAAAGGCAGAAATTCCTAATATTTTGTGGCAAAAATGCAGAAATTCCTAATATTTTGTTGCAAAAATGCAGAAATTTCCCTTATTTTGAGGTAAAAAGGTTGATATTCCCCTTATTTGGGGGCAGAAATGCAGAAATTTCCTTATTTTGGGGCAATTTTCAGAAATTTCACTTATTTCAGGGTAATAAGTCAGAAATTTTCCTTATCTTGGGGCAAAAAAACAGAAATTCCCTTTGTTTTGGGGGAAAAAACAGAAATTCCACTTATTTAGAAGCAAAAATGAAAAAGTTCCCCTTATTTTGAAGCAAAAATGAGAAATTTCCCTTTTTTATGGCAAAAGGTAGGCATTCCTTTTATTTTTGGAAAAAAGGCAGAAATTCCCCATATTTTGCGGCAAAAGGCAGAAATTCCCCTTACTTAGGTCAAAATTACAGAAATTTCACTAATTGTGGGGCAAAAAACAGAAATTCCCCTTATTTTGGGGCAAAATTGCAGAAATTTCCCTTATTATGGGGAAAAAATGTAGAAATTTCTCTTATTTTAGGGCAAAATTGAAGAATTTTCACTAATTGTGGGGCAAAAAGGCAGAAATTCTCTTTATTTTGGGGCAAAACTCAGAAATTCCACTTATTTTGGGGCAAAATTCCAGAAATTTCTTTTATTTTGGGGCAGAATTGTAGAAATTTCACTTATTTTGGGGCAAAATTGCAGAAATTTCACTTATCAGGGAAAAAAGGCAGAAATTTTCCTTATTATGGGGCAAAACCGCAGACATTCATAATATTTTGTGCCAAAATTCAGAAATTCGCCGTATTTTGAGGTAAAAAGGCTGTAATTCCCCTTATTTGGGGGCTAAAATGCAGAAATTTCCCTTATTTTGGGGCAAAATTGCAGAAATTTCACTTATTTCAGAGTAATAAGTCAGAAATTTTCCTTATTTTGGGGCAAAAATAACAGAAATTCCCTTTGTTTTGTGAGAAAAAGGCAGAAATTCCACTTATTTAGAGGCAAAAAAGCAGAAATTCCCCTTATTTTGGAGCAAAATTTCAGAAATTCCCCTAATTGTGGGGCAAAAAGGCAGAAATTCCCTATATGTTGAGACAAAATAACAGAAATTCTACTTATTTTGGGGGCAAAACTCAGAAATTCCACTCATTTTTGGGCAAAATTCCAGAAATTTTTTTTATTTTGGGGTAAAATTGCAGAAATTTCCCATATTTTGGGGCAAAAATGCAGAAATTCCCCTTATTTTGAGGTAAAAAAGCTGAAATTCCCCTTATTTGGGGGCAAAAAGGCAGAAATTTCCCTTATTTTGAGTCAAACTTGCTGAAATTTCACTTATTTCATGGTAATAAGTCAAAATTTTCCTATTTTGGGGCAAAAAAGACAGGAATTCCCTTTGGGAAAAAACAGAAATTTTACTTATTTAGAGGCAAAAAGGCAGAAATTTTCCTTATTTTGGAGCAAAAATGAAGAAATTTCCCTTTTTTATGGCAAAAATGTATGCATTCTTCTTATTTTCGGACAAAAAAGACAGAAATTCCTCGTATTTTGGAGCAAAATTGCAGAATTTTGCCTAATTGTGAGGCAAAAAGGCAGAAATTCCCTATATGTTGGGGTATAAAGACAGAAATTCTCCTTATTTTGGGGCAGAAATCAGAAATTCCACTTATTTTCGGGCAAAATTCCAGAAATTTCCCTTATTTTGGGGCAAAATTGAAGAAATTTCACTTATTTTGTGTCAAAATTGCAGAAATTTCAATTATTTCATGGAAAATAGGCAGAAATTTTTCTTATTTTGGGGCAAAAAGGCAGAAATTCCTAATTTTTGTGGCAAAAATGCAGAAATTCCCCTTATTTTGAGGTAAAAAAAGCTGAAATTGCCCTTATTTGGGGGCAAAAAGGCAGAAATTTCCCTTATTTTGGGGCAAAATTGCAGAAATTTCACTTACTTCAGGGAAATAAGTCAGAAATTTTCTTTATTTTGGGGCAAAATAGACAGAAATAACCTTTGTTTTGGGAGTAAAGACAGAAATACCACTTATTTAGAGGCAAAAAAAGCAGAAATTCCCCTTATTTTGGAGCAAAAATGAAGAAATTTCACTTTTTTATGGCAAAAAGGTATGCATTCTCCTTATTTTCGGGCAAAAAGGCAGAAATTCCCCGTATTTTGAAGCAAAATTGCAGAAATTCCCCTAATTGTGGGGTAAAAAGGCAGATATTCCCTATATGTTGGGGCAAAAAGACAGAAAATCTCCTTATTTTGGGGCAAAACTCAGAAATTCCACTTATTTTGAGGCAAAATTCCAGAAATTTCCCTAATTTTGGGGCAAAATTGCAGAAATTTCACTTATTTTGGGGCAAAATTGCAGAAATTTAAATTATTTCAGAAAAAAGGGAGAAATTTTTTTATTTTGAAGCAAAAAGGCAGAAATTTCTTATATTTTGGTACAAAATGGCAGAAATTTTTCTTATTTTGGGGCAAAAAGGCAGAAATTTCCTATATTTTGGGGCAAAAATGCAGAAATTCATTTTATTTTGAGATAAAAAGTCTGAAATTCCCCTTATTTGGGGGCAAAAATGCAGAAATTTCCCTTATTTTGGGGCAAAATTGCAGAAATTGCACTTATTTCAGGGTAATAAGTCAGAAATTTTCTTTATTTTGGGGCAAAAAAGACAAAAATTCCTTTTGTTTTGGGGGAAAAAGACAGAAATTCCAATTATTTAGAGGCAAAAAAGCAGAAATTCCCCTTATTTTGGGGCAAAAATGAAGAAATTTCGCTTTTTTATGGCAAAAAGGTATGCATTCTCCTTATTTTCGGGCAAAAAGGCAGAAATTCTCCGTATTTTGGAGCAAAATTGCAGAAATTCCCCTAATTGTGGGGCAAAAAGGCAGATATTCCCTATATGTTGGGGCAAAAAGACAGAAAATCTCTTTATTTTGGGGCAAAACTCAGAAATTCCACTTATTTTGAGGCAAAATTCCAGAAATTTCCCATATTTTGGGGCAAAATTGCAGAAATTTCGCTTATTTTGTGGCAAAATTGCAGAAATTTCGCTTATTTTGGGGCAAAATTGCAGAAATTTAACTTATTTCAGAAAAAAGGGAGAATTTTTTTTATTTTGAAGCAAAAAGGCCGAAATTTCTTATATTTTGATACAAAATGGCAGAAATTTTTTTTATTTTGGGGAAAAAAGGCAGAAATTTCCTATATTTTGGGGCAAAAATGCAGAAATTCCTTTTATTTTGAGGTAAAAAGCCTGAAATTCCCCTTATTTGGGGGCAAAAATGCAGAAATTTCCCTTATTTTGGGGCAAAATTGCAGAAATTTTACTTATTTCAGGGTAATAAGTCAGAAATTTTCCTTATTTTGGGGCAAAAAAGACAGAAATTCCTTTTGTTTTGGGGGAAAAAGACAGAAAATCCACTTATTTAGAGGCAAAAAAGCAGAAATTCCCCTTATTTTGGAGCAAAAATGAAGAAATTTCGCTTTTTTATGGCAAAAAGGTATGCATTCTCCTTATTTTCGGGCAAAAAGGCAGAAATTCCCCGTATTTTGGAGCAAAATTGCAGAAATTCCCCTAATTGTGGGGCAAAAAGGCAGAAATTCCCTATATGTTGGGGCAGAAAGACAGAAATTCTCCTTATTTTGGGGTAAAACTCATAAATTCCACTTACTTTGGGGCAAAATTCCAGAAATTTCCCTTATTTTGGGGTAAAATTGCAGAAATTTCACTTACTTTGGGGCAAAATTGCAGAAATTTCACTTATTTCAAAAAAAAAAAGGAGAAATTTTCTTATTTTGGGGCAAAAAGGCAGAAATTCCTAATATTTTGTGGCAAAAATGCAGAAATTCCTAATATTTTGTTGCAAAAATGCAGAAATTTCCCTTATTTTGAGGTAAAAAAGTTGAAATTCCCCTTATTTGGGGGCAGAAATGCAGAAATTTCCTTATTTTGGGGCAATTTTCAGAAATTTCACTTATTTCAGGGTAATAAGTCAGAAATTTTCCTTATTTTGGGGCAAAAAAAACAGAAATTCCCTTTGTTTTGGGGGAAAAAAACAAAAATTCCACTTATTTAGAAGCAAAAATGGAAAAGTTCCCCTTATTTTGAAGCAAAAATGAGAAATTTCCCTTTTTTATGGCAAAAGGTAGGCATTCTTTTTATTTTTGGAAAAAAGGCAGAAATTGCCCATATTTTGCGGCAAAAGGCAGAAATTCCCCTTACTTAGGTCAAAATTACAGAAATTTCACTAATTGTGGGGCAAAAAACAGAAATTCCCCTTATTTTGGGGCAAAATTGCAGAAATTTCCCTTATTATGGGGAAAAAATGCAGAAATTTCTCTTATTTTAGGGCAAAATTGCAGAAATTTCACTAATTGTGGGGCAAAAAGGCAGAAATTCTCTTTATTTTGGGGCAAAACTCAGAAATTCCACTTATTTTGGGGCAAAATTCCAGAAATTTCTTTTATTTTGGGGCAGAATTGCAGAAATTTCACTTATTTTGGGGCAAAATTGCAGAAATTTCACTTATTTCAGGGAAAAAAGGCATTAATTTTTCTTATTTTGGGGCAAAACCGCAAACATTCATAATATTTTGTGCCAAAATTCAGAAATTCGCCTTATTTTGAGGTAAAAAGTCTGAAATTCCCCTTATTTGGGGGCAAAAATGCAGAAATTTCCCTTATTTTGGGGCAAAATTGCAGAAATTTCACTTATTTCAGAGTAATAAGTCAGAAATTTTCCTTATTTTGGGGCAAAAAAGACAGAAATTCCCTTTGTTTTATGAGAAAAAGGCAGAAATTCCACTTTTTTAGAGGCATAAAAGCAGAAATTCCCCTTATTTTGGAGCAAAATTTCAGAAATTCCCCTAATTGTGGGGCAAAAAGGCAGAAATTCCCTATATGTTGAGACAAAATAACAGAAATTCTCCTTATTTTGGGGGCAAAACTCAGAAATTCCACTCATTTTTGGGCAAAATTTCAGAAATTTTTTTTATTTTGGGGTAAAATTGCAGAAATTTCACTTATTTTGGGGCAAAATTGCAGAAATTTAACTTATTTCAGAAAAAAAAGAGAAATTTTCTTATTTTAGGGCAAAAAAGCAGAAATTTCCCATATTTTGGGGCAAAAATGCAGAAATTCCTCTTATTTTGAGGTAAAAAAGCTGAAATTCCCCTTATTTGGGGGCAAAAAGGCAGAAATTTCCCTTATTTTGAGTCAAAATTGCTGAAATTTCACTTATTTCACGGTAATAAGTCAAAATTTTCCTTATTTTGTGGCAAAAAAGACAGGAATTCCCTTTGGGAAAAAACAGAAATTTTACTTATTTAGAGGCAAAAAGGCAGAAATTCCCCTTATTTTGGAGCAAAAATGAAGAAATTTCCCTTTTTTATGGCAAAAAGGTATGCATTCTTCTTATTTTCGGACAAAAAAGACAGAAATTCCTCGTATTTTGGAGCAAAATTTCAGAATTTTGCCTAATTGTGAGGCAAAAAGGCAGAAATTCACTATATGTTGGGGTATAAAGACAGAAATTCTCTTTATTTTGGGGCAGAACTCAGAAATTCCACTTATTTTGAGGCAAAATTCCAGAAATTTCCCTTATTTTGGGGCAAAATTGAAGAAATTTCACTTATTTTGTGTCAAAATTGCAGAAATTTCACTTATTTCATGGAAAATAGGCAGAAATTTTTCTTATTTTGGGGCAAAAAGGCAGAAATTCCTAATTTTTGTGGCAAAAATGCAGAAATTCCCCTTATTTTGAGGTAAAAAAGCTGAAATTCCCCTTATTTGGGGGCAAAAAGGCAGAAATTTCCCTTATTTTGGGGCAAAATTGCAGAAATTTCACTCTCTTCAGGGAAATAAGTCAGAAATTTTTTTTTATTTTGGGGCAAAATAGACAGAAATTCCCTTTGTTTTTGGGGAAAAGACAGAAATACCACTTATTTAGAGGCAAAAAAGCAGAAATTCCCCTTATTTTGGAGCAAAAATGAAGAAATTTCCCCTTTTTATGGCAAAAAGGTATGCATTCTCCTTATTTTCTGGGAAAAAATCAGAAATACCCTTATTTTGGAGCAAAATTGCAGAAATTCCCCTAATTGTGGGGCAAAAAGGCAGATATTCCCTATATGTTGGGGCAAAAAGACAGAAAATCTCCTTATTTTGGGGCAAAACTCAGAAATTCCACTTATTTTCAGGCAAAATTCCAGAAATTTCCCTTATTTTGGGGCAAAATTGCAGAAATTTCACTTATTTTGGGGCAAAATTGCAGAAATTTAACTTATTTCAGAAAAAAGGGAGAAATTTTTTTATTTTGAAGCAAAAAGGCAGAAATTTCTTATATTTTGGTACAAAATGGCAGAAATTTTTCTTATTTTCTGAAAAAAAGGAAGAAATTTCCTATATTTTGGGGCAAAAATGCAGAAATTCCTTTTATTTTGAGGTAAAAAGTCTGAAATTCCCCATATTTGGGGGCAAAAATGCAGAAATTTCCCTTATTTTGGGGCAAAATTGCAGAAATTTCCCTTATTATGGGGAAAAAATGCAGAAATTTCTCTTATTTTAGGGCAAAATTGCAGAAATTTCACTAATTGTGGGGCAAAAAGGCAGAAATTCTCTTTATTTTGCGTAAAACTCAGAAATTCCACTTATTTTGGGGCAAAATTCCAGAAATTTCTTTTATTTTGGGGCAGAATTGCAGAAATTTCACTTATTTTGGTGCAAAATTGCAGAAATTTCACTTATTTCAGAAAAAAGGTAGAATTTTTTTTATTTTGAAGCAAAAAGGCAGAAATTTCTTATATTTTGGTACAAAATGGCAGAAATTTTTCTTATTTTGGGGCAAAAAGGCAGAAATTTCCTATATTTTGGGGCAAAAAGGCAGAAATTCATTTTATTTTGAGATAAAAAGTCTGAAATTCCCCTTATTTGGGGGCAAAAATGCAGAAATTTCCCTTATTTTGGGGCAAAATTGCAGAAATTGCACTTATTTCAGGGTAATAAGTCAGAAATTTTCTTTATTTTGGGGCAAAAAAGACAAAAATTCCTTTTGTTTTGGGGGAAAAAGACAGAAATTCCAATTATTTAGAGGCAAAAAAGCAGAAATTCCCCTTATTTTGGGGAAAAAATGAAGAAATTTCGCTTTTTTATGGCAAAAAGGTATGCATTCTCCTTATTTTCGGGCAAAAAGGCAGAAATTCCCCGTATTTTGGAGCAAAATTGCAGAAATTCCCCTAATTGTGGGGCAAAAAGGCAGATATTCCCTATATGTTGTGGCAAAAAGACAGAAAATCTCCTTATTTTGGGGCAAAACTCAGAAATTCCACTTATTTTGAGGTAAAATTCCAGAAATTTCCCTTATTTTGGAGCAAAATTGCAGAAATTTCGCTTATTTTGGGGCAAAATTGCAGAAATTTCGCTTATTTTGGGGCAAAATTGCAGAAATTTAACTTATTTCAGAAAAAAGGGAGAATTTTTTTTATTTTGAAGCAAAAAGGCAGAAATTTCTTATATTTTGATACAAAATGGCAGAAATTTTTTTTATTTTGGGGAAAAAAGGCAGAAATTTCCTATATTTTGGGGCAAAAATGCAGAAATTCCTTTTATTTTGAGGTAAAAAGCCTGAAATTCCCCTTATTTGGGGGCAAAAATGCAGAAATTTCCCTTATTTTGGGGCAAAATTGCAGAAATTTTACTTATTTCAGGGTAATAAGTCAGAAATTTTCCTTATTTTGGGGCAAAAAAGACAGAAATTCCTTTTGTTTTGGGGGAAAAAGACAGAAAATCCACTTATTTAGAGGCAAAAAAGCAGAAATTCCCCTTATTTTGGAGCAAAAATGAAGAAATTTCGCTTTTTTATGGCAAAAAGGTATGCATTCTCCTTATTTTCGGGCAAAAAGGCAGAAATTCCCCGTATTTTGGAGCAAAATTGCAGAAATTCCCCTAATTGTGGGGCAAAAAGGCAGAAATTCCCTATATGTTGGGGCAGAAAGACAGAAATTCTCCTTATTTTGGGGTAAAACTCATAAATTCCACTTACTTTGGGGCAAAATTCCAGAAATTTCCCTTATTTTGGGGTAAAATTGCAGAAATTTCACTTACTTTGGGGCAAAATTGCAGAAATTTCACTTATTTCAAAAAAAAAAAGGAGAAATTTTCTTATTTTGGGGCAAAAAGGCAGAAATTCCTAATATTTTGTGGCAAAAATGCAGAAATTCCTAATATTTTGTTGCAAAAATGCAGAAATTTCCCTTATTTTGAGGTAAAAAAGTTGAAATTCCCCTTATTTGGGGGCAGAAATGCAGAAATTTCCTTATTTTGGGGCAATTTTCAGAAATTTCACTTATTTCAGGGTAATAAGTCAGAAATTTTCCTTATTTTGGGGCAAAAAAAACAGAAATTCCCTTTGTTTTGGGGGAAAAAAACAAAAATTCCACTTATTTAGAAGCAAAAATGGAAAAGTTCCCCTTATTTTGAAGCAAAAATGAGAAATTTCCCTTTTTTATGGCAAAAGGTAGGCATTCTTTTTATTTTTGGAAAAAAGGCAGAAATTGCCCATATTTTGCGGCAAAAGGCAGAAATTCCCCTTACTTAGGTCAAAATTACAGAAATTTCACTAATTGTGGGGCAAAAAACAGAAATTCCCCTTATTTTGGGGCAAAATTGCAGAAATTTCCCTTATTATGGGGAAAAAATGCAGAAATTTCTCTTATTTTAGGGCAAAATTGCAGAAATTTCACTAATTGTGGGGCAAAAAGGCAGAAATTCTCTTTATTTTGGGGCAAAACTCAGAAATTCCACTTATTTTGGGGCAAAATTCCAGAAATTTCTTTTATTTTGGGGCAGAATTGCAGAAATTTCACTTATTTTGGGGCAAAATTGCAGAAATTTCACTTATTTCAGGGAAAAAAGGCATTAATTTTTCTTATTTTGGGGCAAAACCGCAAACATTCATAATATTTTGTGCCAAAATTCAGAAATTCGCCTTATTTTGAGGTAAAAAGTCTGAAATTCCCCTTATTTGGGGGCAAAAATGCAGAAATTTCCCTTATTTTGGGGCAAAATTGCAGAAATTTCACTTATTTCAGAGTAATAAGTCAGAAATTTTCCTTATTTTGGGGCAAAAAAGACAGAAATTCCCTTTGTTTTATGAGAAAAAGGCAGAAATTCCACTTTTTTAGAGGCATAAAAGCAGAAATTCCCCTTATTTTGGAGCAAAATTTCAGAAATTCCCCTAATTGTGGGGCAAAAAGGCAGAAATTCCCTATATGTTGAGACAAAATAACAGAAATTCTCCTTATTTTGGGGGCAAAACTCAGAAATTCCACTCATTTTTGGGCAAAATTTCAGAAATTTTTTTTATTTTGGGGTAAAATTGCAGAAATTTCACTTATTTTGGGGCAAAATTGCAGAAATTTAACTTATTTCAGAAAAAAAAGAGAAATTTTCTTATTTTAGGGCAAAAAAGCAGAAATTTCCCATATTTTGGGGCAAAAATGCAGAAATTCCTCTTATTTTGAGGTAAAAAAGCTGAAATTCCCCTTATTTGGGGGCAAAAAGGCAGAAATTTCCCTTATTTTGAGTCAAAATTGCTGAAATTTCACTTATTTCACGGTAATAAGTCAAAATTTTCCTTATTTTGTGGCAAAAAAGACAGGAATTCCCTTTGGGAAAAAACAGAAATTTTACTTATTTAGAGGCAAAAAGGCAGAAATTCCCCTTATTTTGGAGCAAAAATGAAGAAATTTCCCTTTTTTATGGCAAAAAGGTATGCATTCTTCTTATTTTCGGACAAAAAAGACAGAAATTCCTCGTATTTTGGAGCAAAATTTCAGAATTTTGCCTAATTGTGAGGCAAAAAGGCAGAAATTCACTATATGTTGGGGTATAAAGACAGAAATTCTCTTTATTTTGGGGCAGAACTCAGAAATTCCACTTATTTTGAGGCAAAATTCCAGAAATTTCCCTTATTTTGGGGCAAAATTGAAGAAATTTCACTTATTTTGTGTCAAAATTGCAGAAATTTCACTTATTTCATGGAAAATAGGCAGAAATTTTTCTTATTTTGGGGCAAAAAGGCAGAAATTCCTAATTTTTGTGGCAAAAATGCAGAAATTCCCCTTATTTTGAGGTAAAAAAGCTGAAATTCCCCTTATTTGGGGGCAAAAAGGCAGAAATTTCCCTTATTTTGGGGCAAAATTGCAGAAATTTCACTCTCTTCAGGGAAATAAGTCAGAAATTTTTTTTTATTTTGGGGCAAAATAGACAGAAATTCCCTTTGTTTTTGGGGAAAAGACAGAAATACCACTTATTTAGAGGCAAAAAAGCAGAAATTCCCCTTATTTTGGAGCAAAAATGAAGAAATTTCCCCTTTTTATGGCAAAAAGGTATGCATTCTCCTTATTTTCTGGGAAAAAATCAGAAATACCCTTATTTTGGAGCAAAATTGCAGAAATTCCCCTAATTGTGGGGCAAAAAGGCAGATATTCCCTATATGTTGGGGCAAAAAGACAGAAAATCTCCTTATTTTGGGGCAAAACTCAGAAATTCCACTTATTTTCAGGCAAAATTCCAGAAATTTCCCTTATTTTGGGGCAAAATTGCAGAAATTTCACTTATTTTGGGGCAAAATTGCAGAAATTTAACTTATTTCAGAAAAAAGGGAGAAATTTTTTTATTTTGAAGCAAAAAGGCAGAAATTTCTTATATTTTGGTACAAAATGGCAGAAATTTTTCTTATTTTCTGAAAAAAAGGAAGAAATTTCCTATATTTTGGGGCAAAAATGCAGAAATTCCTTTTATTTTGAGGTAAAAAGTCTGAAATTCCCCATATTTGGGGGCAAAAATGCAGAAATTTCCCTTATTTTGGGGCAAAATTGCAGAAATTTCCCTTATTATGGGGAAAAAATGCAGAAATTTCTCTTATTTTAGGGCAAAATTGCAGAAATTTCACTAATTGTGGGGCAAAAAGGCAGAAATTCTCTTTATTTTGCGTAAAACTCAGAAATTCCACTTATTTTGGGGCAAAATTCCAGAAATTTCTTTTATTTTGGGGCAGAATTGCAGAAATTTCACTTATTTTGGTGCAAAATTGCAGAAATTTCACTTATTTCAGAAAAAAGGTAGAATTTTTTTTATTTTGAAGCAAAAAGGCAGAAATTTCTTATATTTTGGTACAAAATGGCAGAAATTTTTCTTATTTTGGGGCAAAAAGGCAGAAATTTCCTATATTTTGGGGCAAAAAGGCAGAAATTCATTTTATTTTGAGATAAAAAGTCTGAAATTCCCCTTATTTGGGGGCAAAAATGCAGAAATTTCCCTTATTTTGGGGCAAAATTGCAGAAATTGCACTTATTTCAGGGTAATAAGTCAGAAATTTTCTTTATTTTGGGGCAAAAAAGACAAAAATTCCTTTTGTTTTGGGGGAAAAAGACAGAAATTCCAATTATTTAGAGGCAAAAAAGCAGAAATTCCCCTTATTTTGGGGAAAAAATGAAGAAATTTCGCTTTTTTATGGCAAAAAGGTATGCATTCTCCTTATTTTCGGGCAAAAAGGCAGAAATTCCCCGTATTTTGGAGCAAAATTGCAGAAATTCCCCTAATTGTGGGGCAAAAAGGCAGATATTCCCTATATGTTGTGGCAAAAAGACAGAAAATCTCCTTATTTTGGGGCAAAACTCAGAAATTCCACTTATTTTGAGGTAAAATTCCAGAAATTTCCCTTATTTTGGAGCAAAATTGCAGAAATTTCGCTTATTTTGGGGCAAAATTGCAGAAATTTCGCTTATTTTGGGGCAAAATTGCAGAAATTTAACTTATTTCAGAAAAAAGGGAGAATTTTTTTTATTTTGAAGCAAAAAGGCAGAAATTTCTTATATTTTGGTACAAAATGGCAGAAATTTTTCTTATTTTGGGGAAAAAAGGCAGAAATTTCCTATATTTTGGGGCAAAAATGCAAAAATTCCTTTTATTTTGAGGTAAAAAGCCTGAAATTCCCCTTATTTGGGGGCAAAAATTCAGAAATTTCCCTTATTTTGGGGCAAAATTGCAGAAATTTTACTTATTTCAGGGTAATAAGTCAGAAATTTTCCTTATTTTGGGGCAAAAAAGACAGAAATTCCTTTTGTTTTGGGGGAAAAAGACAGAAAATCCACTTATTTAGAGGCAAAAAAGCAGAAATTACCCTTATTTTGGAGCAAAAATGAAGAAATTTCGCTTTTTTATGGCAAAAAGGTATGCATTCTCCTTCTTTTCGGGCAAAAAGGCAGAAATTCCCCGTATTTTGGAGCAAAATTGCAATAATTACCCTAATTGTGGGGCAAAAAGGCAGAAATTCCCTATATGTTGGGGCAGAAAGACAGAAATTCTCCTTATTTTGGGGTAAAACTCATAAATTCCACTTACTTTGGGGCAAAATTCCAGAAATTTCCCTTATTTTGGGGTAAAATTGCAGAAATTTCACTTACTTTGGGGCAAAATTGCAGAAATTTCACTTATTTCAAAAAAAAAAGGAGAAATTTTCTTATTTTGGGGCAAAAAGGCAGAAATTCCTAATATTTTGTGGCAAAAATGCAGAAATTCCTAATATTTTGTTGCAAAAATGCAGAAAGTTCCCTTATTTTGAGGTAAAAAAGTTGAAATTCCCCTTATTTGGGGGCAGAAATGCAGAAATTTCCTTATTTTGGGGCAATTTTCAGAAATTTCACTTATTTCAGGGTAATAAGTCAGAAATTTTCCTTATTTTGGGGCAAAAAAAACAGAAATTCCCTTTGTTTTGGGGGAAAAAAACAAAAATTCCACTTTTTTAGAAGCAAAAATGGAAAAGTTCCCCTTATTTTGAAGCAAAAATGAGAAATTTCCCTTTTTTATGGCAAAAGGTAGGCATTCATTTTATTTTTGGAAAAAAGGCAGAAATTGCCCATATTTTGCGGCAAAAGGCAGAAATTCCCCTTACTTAGGTCAAAATTACAGAAATTTCACTAATTGTGGGGCAAAAAACAGAAATTCCCCTTATTTTGGGGCAAAATTGCAGAAATTTCCCTTATTATGGGGAAAAAAATGCAGAAATTTCTCTTATTTTAGGGCAAAATTGCAGAAATTTCACTAATTGTGGGGCAAAAAGGCAGAAATTCTCTTTATTTTGGGGCAAAACTCAGAAATTCCACTTATTTTGGGGCAAAATTCCAGAAATTTCTTTTATTTTGGGGCAGAATTGCAGAAATTTCACTTATTTTGGGGCAAAATTGCAGAAATTTCACTTATTTCAGGGAAAAAAGGCATTAATTTTTCTTATTTTGGGGCAAAACCGCAAACATTCATAATATTTTGTGCCAAAATTCAGAAATTCGCCTTATTTTGAGGTAAAAAGTCTGAAATTCCCCTTATTTGGGGGCAAAAATGCAGAAATTTCCCTTATTTTGGGGCAAAATTGCAGAAATTTCACTTATTTCAGAGTAATAAGTCAGAAATTTTCCTTATTTTGGGGCAAAAAACAGAAATTCCCTTTGTTTTATGAGAAAAAGGCAGAAATTCCACTTTTTTAGAGGCATAAAAGCAGAAATTCCCCTTATTTTGGAGCAAAATTTCAGAAATTCCCCTAATTGTGGGGCAAAAAGGCAGAAATTCCCTATATGTTGAGACAAAATAACAGAAATTCTCCTTATTTTGGGGGCAAAACTCAGAAATTCCACTCATTTTTGGGCAAAATTTCAGAAATTTTTTTTTATTTTGGGGTAAAATTGCAGAAATTTCACTTATTTTGGGGCAAAATTGCAGAAATTTAACTTATTTCAGAAAAAAAGAAGAAATTTTCTTATTTTGGGGCAAAAAAGCAGAAATTTCCTATATTTTGGGGCAAAAATGCAGAAATTCCCCTTATTTTGACGTAAAAAGCTGAAATTCCCCTTATTTGGGGGCAAAAAGGCAGAAATTTCCCTTATTTTGAGTCAAAAGTGCTGAAATTTCACTTATTTCACGGTAATAAGCCAAAATTTTCCTTATTTTGGGGCAAAAAAGACAGGAATTCCTTTTGTTTTGGGGGAAAAAGACAGAAATTCCAATTATTTAGAGGCAAAAGGCAGAAATTCCCCTTATTTTGGAGCAAAAATGAAGAAATTTCCCTTTTTTATGGCAAAAAGGTATGCATTCTTCTTATTTTCTGGCAAAAAGGCAGAAATACCCCGTATTTTGGAGCAAAATTGCAGAAATTCCCCTAATTGTGGGGCAAAAAGGCAGATATTCCCTATATGTTGGGGCAAAGACAGAAAATCTCCTTATTTTGGGGCAAAACTCAGATATTCCACTTATTTTGAGGCAAAATTCCAGAAATTTCCCTTATTTTGGGGCAAAATTGCAGAAATTTCACTTATTTTGGGGCAAAATTGCAGAAATTTCACTTATTTCAGAGTAATAAGTCAGAAATTTTCCGTATTTTGAAGCAAAAAAGACAGAAATTTCCTTTGTTTTGGGGGAAAAAGACAGAAATTCCACTTATTTAGAGGCAAAAAAGCAGAAATTCCCCTTATTTTGGAGCAAAAATGAAGAAATTTCGCTTTTTTATGGCAAAAAGTTATGCATTCTTCTTATTTTCGGGCAACAAGGCAGAAATTCCCCGTATTTTGGAGCAAAACTGCAGAAATTCCCCTAATTGTGGGGCAAAAAGGCAGAAATTCCCTATATGTTGGGGCATAAAGACAGAAATTCTTCTTGTTTTGGGTCAGAACTCAGAAATTAAACTTATTTTGGGGCAAAATTCCAGAAATTTCCCTTATTTTAGGGCAAAATTGCAGAAATTTCACTTATTTTGGGGCAAAATTGCAGCAATTTCACTTATTTCAGGGAAAATAGGCAGAAATTTTCCTCATTTTTGGGCAAAAAGGCAGAAATTCCTAATATTTTGTCGCAAAAATGCAGAAATTCCCCTTATTTTGAGGTAAAAAGGCTGAAATTCCCATTATTTGGTGGCAAAAAGGCAGAAATTTTCCTTATTTTGGGGCAAAATTGCAGAAATTTCACTTACTTCAGGAAAATAAGTCAGAAATTTTCTTTATTTTGGGGCAAAATAGACAGAAATTCCCTTTGTTTTGGGGGAAAAGACAGAAATACCACTTATTTAGAGGCAAAAAAGCAGAAATTCCCCTTATTTTGGAGCAAAAATGAAGAAATTTCCCTTTTTTATGGCAAAAAAGTATGCATTCTTCTTATTTTCTGGCAAAAAGGCAGAAATACCCCGTATTTTGAAGCAAAATTGCAGAAATTCCTCTAATTGTGGGGCAAAAAGGCAGATATTCCCTATATGTTGGGGCAAAAAGACAGAAAATCTCCTTATTTTGGGGCAAAACTCAGAAATTCCACTTATTTTGAGGCAAAATTCCAGAAATTTCCCTTATTTTGGGGCAAAATTGCAGAAATTTCACTTATTTTGGGGCAAAATTGCAGAAATTTAACTTATTTCAGAAAAAAGGGAGAAATTTTTTTATTTTGAAGCAAAAAGGCAGAAATTTCTTATATTTTGGTACAAAATGGCAGAAATTTTTCTTATTTTAGGGAAAAAGGCAGAAATTTCCTATATTTTGGGGAAAATATGCAGAAATTCCTTTTATTTTGAGGTAAAAAGCCTGAAATTCCCCTTATTTGGGGGCAAAAATGCAGAAATTTCCCTTATTTTGGGGCAAAATTGCAGAAATTTCACTTATTTCAGGGTAATAAGTCAGAATTTTTCCTTATTTTGGGGCAAAAAAGACAGAAATTCCTTTTGTTTTGGGGGAAAAAGACAGAAATTCCACTTATTTAGAAGCAAAAAAGCAGAAATTCCCCTTATTTTGGAGCAAAAATGAAGAAATTTCGCTTTTTTATGGCAAAAAGGTATGCATTCTCCTTATTTTCGGGCAAAAAGGCAGAAATTCCCCGTATTTTGCAGCAAAATTGCAGAAATTCCCCTAATTTTGGGGCAAAAAGGCAGAAATTCCCTATATGTTGGGGCAGAAAGACAGAAATTCTCCTTATTTTGGGGTAAAACTCATATATTCCACTTACTTTGGGGCAAAATTCCAGAAATTTTCCTTATTTTGGGGCAAAATTGCAGAAATTTCACTTACTTTGGTGCAAAATTGCAGAAATTTCACTTATTTCAAAAAAAGGAGAAATTTTCTTATTTTGGGGCAAAAAGGCAGAAATTCCTAATATTTTGTGGCAAAAAGGCAGAAATTCCTAATATTTTGTTGCAAAAATGCAGAAATTTCCCTTATTTTGAGGTAAAAAGGTTGAAATTCCCCTTATTTGGGGGCAGAAATGCAGTAATTTCCTTATTTTGGGGCAATTTTCAGAAATTTCACTTATTTCAGAGTAATAAGTCAGAAATTTTCTTTATTTTGGGGCAAAAAAACAGAAATTCCCTTTGTTTTGGGGGAAAAAAACAGAAATTCCACCTATTTAGAAGCAAAAAGGGAAAAGTTCCCCTTATTTTGAAGCAAAAATGAGAAATTTCCCTTTTTTATGGCAAAAGGTAGGCATTCTTTTTATTTTTGAAAAAAGGCAGAAATTCTCCATATTTTGCGGCAAAAGGAAGAAATTCCCCTTACTTAGGTCAAAATTACAGAAATTTCACTAATTGTGGGGCAAAAAACAGAAATTCCCCTTATTTTGGGGCAAAATTGCAGAAATTACCATTATTATGGGGAAAAAATGCAGACATTTCTCTTATTTTAGGGCAAAATTGCAGAAATTTCACTTATTTCAGAGTAATAAGTCAGAAATTTTTCTTATTTTGGGGCAAAAAAGACAGAAATTCCCTTTGTTTTGTGAGAAAAAGGCAGAAATTCCACTTATTTAGAGGCAAAAAAGCAGAAATTCCCCTTATTTTGGAGCAATATTTCAGAAATTCCCCTAATTGTGGGGCAAAAAGGCAGAAATTCCCTATATGTTGAGACAAAATAACAGAAATTCTTCTTATTTTGGGGGCAAAACTCAGAAATTCCACTCATTTCTGGGCAAAATTCCAGAAATTTTTTTTATTTTGGGGTAAAATTGCAGAAATTTCACTTATTTTGGGGCAAAATTGCAGAAATTTAACTTATTACAAAAAAAAGGAGAAATTTTCTTATTTTGGGGCAAAAAACCAGAAATTTCCCATATTTTGGGGCAAAAATGCAGAAATTCCCCTTATTTTGAGGTAAAAGAGCTGAAATTCCCCTTATTTGGGGGCAAAAAGGCAGAAATTTCCCTTATTTTGAGTCAAAAGTGCTGAAATTTCACTTATTTCACGGTAATAAGTCAAAATTTTCCTTATTTTGGGGCAAAAAAGACGGGAATTTTTTTTGTTTGGGAAAAAACAGAAATTTTACTTATTTAGAGGCAAAAGGCAGAAATTCCCCTTATTTTGGAGCAAAAAGGAAGAAATTTCCCTTTTTTATGGCAAAAAGGTATGCATTCTTCTTATTTTCAGACAAAAAAGGCAGAAATTCCTCATATTTTGGACCAAAATTGTAGAATTTTGCCTAATTGTGAGGCAAAAAGGCAGAAATTCCCTATATGTTGGGGTATAAAGACAGAAATTCTCCTTATTTTGGGGCAGAACTCAGAAATTCCACTTATTTTGCGGCAAAATTCCAGAAATTTCCCTTATTTTGGGGCAAAATTGAAGAAATTTCACTTATTTTGTGTCAAAATTGCAGAAATTTCACTTATTTCATGGAAAATAGGCAGAAATTTTTCTTATTTAGGGGCAAAAATGCAGAAATTCCTAATTTTTGTGGCAAAAATGCAGAAATTCCCCTTATTTTGAGGTAAAAAAGCTGAAATTCCCCTTATTTGGGGGCAAAAAGGCAGAAATTTCCCTTATTTTGGGCCAAAATTGCAGAAATTTCACTTACTTCAGGGAAATAAGTCAGAAATTTTCTTTATTTTGGGGCAAAATAGACAGAAATTCCCTTTGTTTTGGGGGAAAAGACAGAAATACCACATATTTAGAGGCAAAAAAGCAGAAATTCCCCTTATTTTGGAGCAAAAATGAAGAAATTTCCCTTTATTATGGCAAAAAGGTATGCATTCTTCTTATTTTCTGGCAAAAAGGCAGAAATACCCCGTATTTTGGAGCAAAATTGCAGAAATTCCCCTAATTGTGGGGCAAAAAGGCAGATATTCCCTATATGTTGGGGCAAAAAGACAGAAAATCTCCTTATTTTGGGGTAAAACTCAGAAATTCCACTTATTTTGAGGCAAAATTCCAGAAATTTCCCTTATTTTGGGGCAAAATTGCAGAAATTTCACTTATTTTGGGGCAAAATTGCAGAAATTTAACTTATTTCAGAAAAAAAGGAGAAATTTTTTTATTTTGAAGCAAAAAGGCAGAAATTTCTTATATTTTGGTACAAAATGGCAGAAATTTTTCTTATTTTGGGGAAAAAAGACAGAAATTCCTAATTTTTGTGGAAAAATGCAGAAATTCCCCTTATTTTGAGGTAAAAAAAGCTGAAATTCCCCTTATTTTGTTGCAAAAAGGCAGAAATTTCCCTTATTTTGGGGCAAAATTGCAGAAATTTTACTTACTTCAGGGAAATAAGTCAGAAATTTTCTTTATTTTGGGGCAAAATAGACAGAAATTCCCTTTGTTTTGGGGGGAAAAGACAGAAATACCACTTATTAAGAGGCAAAAAAACAGAAATTCCTTTTATTTTGGGGCAAAAATGAAGAAATTTCGCTTTTTTATGGCAAAAAGGTATGCATTCTCCTTATTTTCGGGCAAAAAGGCAGAAATTCCCCGTATTTTGGAGCAAAATTGCAGAAATTCCCCTAATTGTGGGGCAAAAAGGCAGATATTCCCTATATGTTGGGGCAAAAAGACAGAAAATCTAATTATTTTGGGGCCAAACTCAGAAATTCCACTTATTTTGAGGCAAAATTCCAGAAATTTCCCTTATTTTGGGGCAAAATTGCAGAAATTTAACTTATTTCAGAAAAAAGGGAGAAATTTTTTTGTTTTGAAGCAAAAAGGCAGAAATTTCTTATATTTTGGTACAAAATGGCAGAAATTTTTCTTATTTTGGGGAAAAAGGCAGAAATTTCCTACATTTTGGGGCAAAAATGCAGAAATTCCTTTTATTTTGAGGTAAAAAGCCTGAAATTCCCCTTATTTGGGGGCAAAAATGCAGAAATTTCCCTTATTTTGGGGCAAAATTGAAGAAATTTCACTTATTTCAGGGATAATAAGTCAGAAATTTTCCTTATTTTGGGGCAAAAAAGACAGAAATTCCTTTTGTTTTGGGGGAAAAAGACAGAAATTCCACTTATTTAGAGGCAAAAAAGCAGAAATTCCCCTTATTTTGGAGCAAAAATGAAGAAATTTCGCTTTTTTATGGCAAAAAGGTATGCATTCTCCTTATTTTCGGGCAAAAAGGCAGAAATTCCCCGTATTTTGGAGCAAAATTGCAGAAATTCCCCTAATTGTGGGGCAAAAAGGCAGAAATTCTCTATATGTTGGGGCAAAAAGACAGAAATTCTCCTTATTTTGGGGCAAAACTCATAAATTCCACTTACTTTGGGGCAAAATTCCAGAAATTTCCCTTATTTTGGGGCAAAATTGCAGAAATTTCACTTACTTTGGGGCAAAATTGCAAAAATTTCACTTATTTCAAAAAAAAGGAGAAATTTTCTTATTTTGGGCAAAAAGGCAGAAATTCCTAATATTTTGTGGCAAAAATGCAGAAATTCCTAATATTTTGTTGCAAAAATGCAGAAATTTCCCTTATTTTGAGGCAAAAAGGGTGAAATTCCCCTTATTTGTGGGCAGAAATTCAGAAATTTCCTTATTTTGGGGCAATTTTCAGAAATTTCACTTATTTCAGGGTAATAAGTCAGAAATTTTCCTTATTTTGGGGCAAAAAAAACAGAAATTTTCTTTTTTGGGGGGAAAAAACAGAAATTCCACTTATTTAGAAGCAAAAATGGAAAAGTTCCCCTTATTTTGAAGCAAAAATGAGAAATTTCCCTTTTTTATGGCAAAAGGTAGGCATTCTTTTTATTTTTGGAAAAAAGGCAGAAATTGCCCATATTTTGCGGCAAAAGGCAGAAATTCCCCTTACTTAGGTCAAAATTACAGAAATTTCACTAATTGTGGGGCAAAAAACAGAAATTCCCCTTATTTTGGGGCAAAATTGCAGAAATTTCCCTTATTATGGGGAAAAATGCAGAAATTTCTCTTATTTTAGGGCAAAATTGCAGAAATTTCACTAATTGTGGGGCAAAAAGGCAGAAATTCTCTTTATTTTGGGGCAAAACTCAGAAATTCCACTTATTTTGGGGCAAAATTCCAGAAATTTCTTTTATTTTGGGTCAGAATTGCAGAAATTTGACTTATTTTGGGGCAAAATTGCAGAAATTTCACTTATTTTGGGGCAAAATTGCAGAAATTTAACTTATTTCAGGAAAAAAGGAGAAATTTTTTTATTTTGAAGCAAAAAGGCAGAAATTTCTTATATTTTGGTACAAAATGGCAGAAATTTTTCATATTTTGGGGCAAAAAGGCAGAAATTCCTAATTTTTGTGGCAAAAATGCAGAAATTCCCCTTATTTTGAGGTAAAAAAAGCTGAAATTCCCCTTATTTGGGGGCAAAAAGGCAGAAATTTCCCTTATTTTGGAGCAAAATTGCAGAAATTTCACTTACTTCAGGGAAATAAGTCAGAAATTTTCTTTATTTTGGGCAAAATAGACAGAAATTCCCTTTGTTTTGGGGAAAAAGACAGAAATTCCACTTATTTAGAGGCAAAAAAGCAGAAATTCCTTTTATTTTAAGGCAAAAATGAAGAAATTTCAATTTTTTATGGCAAAAAGGTATGCATTCTCCTTATTTTCGGGCAAAAAGGCAGAAATTCCCCGTATTTTGGAGCAAAATTGCAGAAATTCCCCTAATTGTAGGGCAAAAAGGCAGATATTCCCTATATGTTGGGGCAAAAGACAGAAAATCTCCTTATTTTGGGGCAAAACTCAGAAATTCCACTTATTTTGAGGCAAAATTCCAGAAATTTCCCTTATTTTGGGGCAAAATTGCAGAAATTTCACTTATTTTGGGGCAAAATTGCAGAAATTTAACTTATTTCAGAAAAAAGGGAGAAATTTTTTTATTTTGAAGCAAAAACGCAGAAATTTCTTATATTTTGGTACAAAATGGCAGAAATTTTTCTTATTTTGGGGAAAAAGGGCAGAAATTTCCTATATTTTGGGGCAAAAATGCAGAAATTCCTTTTATTTTGAGGTAAAAAGTCTGAAATTCCCCTTATTTGGGGGCAAAAATGCAGAAATTTCCCTTATTTTGGGGCAAAATTGCAGAAATTTCACTTATTTCAGGGTAATAAGTCAGAAATTTTCCTAATTTTGGGGCAAAAAAGACAGAAATTCCTTTTGTATTGGGGGAAAAAGACAGAAATTCCACTTATTTAGAGGCAAAAAAGCAGAAATTACCCTTATTTTGGAGCAAAAATGAAGAAATTTCGCTTTTTTATGGCAAAAAGGTATGCATTCTCCTTATTTTCGGGCAAAAAGGCAGAAATTCCCCGTATTTTGGAGCAAAATTGCAGAAATTCCCCTAATTGTAGGGCAAAAAGGCAGAAATTCCCTATATGTTGGGGCAGAAAGACAGAAATTCTCCTTATTTTGGGGTAAAACTCATAAATTCCACTTATTTTGGGGCAAAATTCCAGAAATTTCCCTTATTTTGGGGCAAAATTGCAGAAATTTCACTTACTTTGGGGCAAAATTGCAAAAATTTCACTTATTTCAAAAAATAAGGAGAAATTTTCTTATTTTGGGGCAAAAAGGCAGAAATTCCTAATATTTTGTGGCAAAAATGCAGAAATTCCTAATATTTTGTTGCAAAAATGCAGAAATTTCCCTTATTTTGAGGTAAAAAGGTTGATATTCCCCTTATTTGGGGGCAGAAATGCAGAAATTTCCTTATTTTGGGGCAATTTTCAGAAATTTCACTTATTTCAGGGTAATAAGTCAGAAATTTTCCTTATCTTGGGGCAAAAAAACAGAAATTCCCTTTGTTTTGGGGGAAAAAACAGAAATTCCACTTATTTAGAAGCAAAAATGAAAAAGTTCCCCTTATTTTGAAGCAAAAATGAGAAATTTCCCTTTTTTATGGCAAAAGGTAGGCATTCCTTTTATTTTTGGAAAAAAGGCAGAAATTCCCCATATTTTGCGGCAAAAGGCAGAAATTCCCCTTACTTAGGTCAAAATTACAGAAATTTCACTAATTGTGGGGCAAAAAACAGAAATTCCCCTTATTTTGGGGCAAAATTGCAGAAATTTCCCTTATTATGGGGAAAAAATGTAGAAATTTCTCTTATTTTAGGGCAAAATTGAAGAATTTTCACTAATTGTGGGGCAAAAAGGCAGAAATTCTCTTTATTTTGGGGCAAAACTCAGAAATTCCACTTATTTTGGGGCAAAATTCCAGAAATTTCTTTTATTTTGGGGCAGAATTGTAGAAATTTCACTTATTTTGGGGCAAAATTGCAGAAATTTCACTTATCAGGGAAAAAAGGCAGAAATTTTCCTTATTATGGGGCAAAACCGCAGACATTCATAATATTTTGTGACAAAATTCAGAAATTCGCCGTATTTTGAGGTAAAAAGGCTGTAATTCCCCTTATTTGGGGGCTAAAATGCAGAAATTTCCCTTATTTTGGGGCAAAATTGCAGAAATTTCACTTATTTCAGAGTAATAAGTCAGAAATTTTCCTTATTTTGGGGCAAAAATAACAGAAATTCCCTTTGTTTTGTGAGAAAAAGGCAGAAATTCCACTTATTTAGAGGCAAAAAAGCAGAAATTCCCCTTATTTTGGAGCAAAATTTCAGAAATTCCCCTAATTGTGGGGCAAAAAGGCAGAAATTCCCTATATGTTGAGACAAAATAACAGAAATTCTCCTTATTTTGGGGGCAAAACTCAGAAATTCCACTCATTTTTGGGCAAAATTCCAGAAATTTTTTTTATTTTGGGGTAAAATTGCAGAAATTTCCCATATTTTGGGGCAAAAATGCAGAAATTCCCCTTATTTTGAGGTAAAAAAGCTGAAATTCCCCTTATTTGGGGGCAAAAAGGCAGAAATTTCCCTTATTTTGAGTCAAACTTGCTGAAATTTCACTTATTTCACGGTAATAAGTCAAAATTTTCCTTATTTTGGGGCAAAAAAGACAGGAATTCCCTTTGGGAAAAAACAGAAATTTTACTTATTTAGAGGCAAAAAGGCAGAAATTTTCCTTATTTTGGAGCAAAAATGAAGAAATTTCCCTTTTTTATGGCAAAAATGTATGCATTCTTCTTATTTTCGGACAAAAAAGACAGAAATTCCTCGTATTTTGGAGCAAAATTGCAGAATTTTGCCTAATTGTGAGGCAAAAAGGCAGAAATTCCCTATATGTTGGGGTATAAAGACAGAAATTCTCCTTATTTTGGGGCAGAAATCAGAAATTCCACTTATTTTCGGGCAAAATTCCAGAAATTTCCCTTATTTTGGGGCAAAATTGAAGAAATTTCACTTATTTTGTGTCAAAATTGCAGAAATTTCAATTATTTCATGGAAAATAGGCAGAAATTTTTCTTATTTTGGGCAAAAAGGCAGAAATTCCTAATTTTTGTGGCAAAAATGCAGAAATTCCCCTTATTTTGAGGTAAAAAAAGCTGAAATTGCCCTTATTTGGGGGCAAAAAGGCAGAAATTTCCCTTATTTTGGGGCAAAATTGCAGAAATTTCACTTACTTCAGGGAAATAAGTCAGAAATTTTCTTTATTTTGGGGCAAAATACACAGAAATTCCCTTTGTTTTGGGGGTAAAGACAGAAATACCACTTATTTAGAGGCAAAAAAAGCAGAAATTCCCCTTATTTTGGAGCAAAAATGAAGAAATTTCACTTTTTTATGGCAAAAAGGTATGCATTCTCCTTATTTTCGGGCAAAAAGGCAGAAATTCCCCGTATTTTGAAGCAAAATTGCAGAAATTCCCCTAATTGTGGGGTAAAAAGGCAGATATTCCCTATATGTTGGGGCAAAAAGACAGAAAATCTCCTTATTTTGGGGCAAAACTCAGAAATTCCACTTATTTTGAGGCAAAATTCCAGAAATTTCCCTTATTTTGGGGCAAAATTGCAGAAATTTCACTTATTTTGGGGCAAAATTGCAGAAATTTAACTTATTTCAGAAAAAAGGGAGAAATTTTTTTATTTTGAAGCAAAAAGGCCGAAATTTCTTATATTTTGGTACAAAATGGCAGAAATTTTTCTTATTTTGGGGCAAAAAGGCAGAAATTTCCTATATTTTGGGGCAAAAATGCAGAAATTCATTTTATTTTGAGATAAAAAGTCTGAAATTCCCCTTATTTGGGGGCAAAAATGCAGAAATTTCCCTTATTTTGGGGCAAAATTGCAGAAATTGCACTTATTTCAGGGTAATAAGTCAGAAATTTTCTTTATTTTGGGGCAAAAAAGACAAAAATTCCTTTTGTTTTGGGGGAAAAAGACAGAAATTCCAATTATTTAGAGGCAAAAAAGCAGAAATTCCCCTTATTTTGGGGCAAAAATGAAGAAATTTCGCTTTTTTATGGCAAAAAGGTATGCATTCTCCTTATTTTCGGGCAAAAAGGCAGAAATTCCCCGTATTTTGGAGCAAAATTGCAGAAATTCCCCTAATTGTGGGGCAAAAAGGCAGATATTCCCTATATGTTGGGGCAAAAAGACAGAAAATCTCCTTATTTTGGGGCAAAACTCAGAAATTCCACTTATTTTGAGGCAAAATTCCAGAAATTTCCCTTATTTTGGGGCAAAATTGCAGAAATTTCGCTTATTTTGTGGCAAAATTGCAGAAATTTCGCTTATTTTGGGGCAAAATTGCAGAAATTTAACTTATTTCAGAAAAAAGGGAGAATTTTTTTTATTTTGAAGCAAAAAGGCAGAAATTTCTTATATTTTGATACAAAATGGCAGAAATTTTTTTTATTTTGGGGAAAAAAGGCAGAAATTTCCTATATTTTGGGGCAAAAATGCAAAAATTCCTTTTATTTTGAGGTAAAAACCTGAAATTCCCCTTATTTGGGGGCAAAAATGCAGAAATTTCCCTTATTTTGGGGCAAAATTGCAGAAATTTTACTTATTTCAGGGTAATAAGTCAGAAATTTTCCTTATTTTGGGGCAAAAAAGACAGAAATTCCTTTTGTTTTGGGGGAAAAAGACAGAAAATCCACTTATTTAGAGGCAAAAAAGCAGAAATTCCCCTTATTTTGGAGCAAAAATGAAGAAATTTCGCTTTTTTATGGCAAAAAGGTATGCATTCTCCTTATTTTCGGGCAAAAAGGCAGAAATTCCCCGTATTTTGGAGCAAAATTGCAGAAATTCCCCTAATTGTGGGGCAAAAAGGCAGAAATTCCCTATATGTTGGGGCAGAAAGACAGAAATTCTCCTTATTTTGGGGTAAAACTCATAAATTCCACTTACTTTGGGGCAAAATTCCAGAAATTTCCCTTATTTTGGGGTAAAATTGCAGAAATTTCACTTACTTTGGGGCAAATTTGCAGAAATTTCACTTATTTCAAAAAAAAAAAGGAGAAATTTTCTTATTTTGGGGCAAAAAGGCAGAAATTCCTAATATTTTGTGGCAAAAATGCAGAAATTCCTAATATTTTGTTGCAAAAATGCAGAAATTTCCCTTATTTTGAGGTAAAAAAGTTGAAATTCCCCTTATTTGGGGGCAGAAATGCAGAAATTTCCTTATTTTGGGGCAATTTTCAGAAATTTCACTTATTTCAGGGTAATAAGTCAGAAATTTTCCTTATTTTGGGGCAAAAAAAACAGAAATTCCCTTTGTTTTGGGGGAAAAAAACAAAAATTCCACTTATTTAGAAGCAAAAATGGAAAAGTTCCCCTTATTTTGAAGCAAAAATGAGAAATTTCCCTTTTTTATGGCAAAAGGTAGGCATTCTTTTTATTTTTGGAAAAAAGGCAGAAATTGCCCATATTTTGCGGCAAAAGGCAGAAATTCCCCTTACTTAGGTCAAAATTACAGAAATTTCACTAATTGTGGGGCAAAAAACAGAAATTCCCCTTATTTTTGGGCAAAATTGCAGAAATTTCCCTTATTATGGGGAAAAAATGCAGAAATTTCTCTTATTTTAGGGCAAAATTGCAGAAATTTCACTAATTGTGGGGCAAAAAGGCAGAAATTCTCTTTATTTTGGGGCAAAACTCAGAAATTCCACTTATTTTGGGGCAAAATTCCAGAAATTTCTTTTATTTTGGGGCAGAATTGCAGAAATTTCACTTATTTTGGGGCAAAATTGCAGAAATTTCACTTATTTCAGGGAAAAAAGGCATTAATTTTTCTTATTTTGGGGCAAAACCGCAAACATTCATAATATTTTGTGCCAAAATTCAGAAATTCGCCTTATTTTGAGGTAAAAAGTCTGAAATTCCCCTTATTTGGGGGCAAAAATGCAGAAATTTCCCTTATTTTGGGGCAAAATTGCAGAAATTTCACTTATTTCAGAGTAATAAGTCAGAAATTTTCCTTATTTTGGGGCAAAAAAGACAGAAATTCCCTTTGTTTTATGAGAAAAAGGCAGAAATTCCACTTTTTTAGAGGCATAAAAGCAGAAATTCCCCTTATTTTGGAGCAAAATTTCAGAAATTCCCCTAATTGTGGGGCAAAAAGGCAGAAATTCCCTATATGTTGAGACAAAATAACAGAAATTCTCTTTATTTTGGGGGCAAAACTCAGAATTTCCACTCATTTTTTGGGCAAAATTTCAGAAATTTTTTTTATTTTGGGGTAAAATTGCAGAAATTTCCCATATTTTGGGGCAAAATTGCAGAAATTTAACTTATTTCAGAAAAAAAAGAGAAATTTTCTTATTTTAGGGCAAAAAAGCAGAAATTTCCCATATTTTGGGGCAAAAATGCAGAAATTCCTCTTATTTTGAGGTAAAAAAGCTGAAATTCCCCTTATTTGGGGGCAAAAAGGCAGAAATTTCCCTTATTTTGAGTCAAAATTGCTGAAATTTCACTTATTTCACGGTAATAAGTCAAAATTTTCCTTATTTTGTGGCAAAAAAGACAGGAATTCCCTTTGGGAAAAAACAGAAATTTTACTTATTTAGAGGCAAAAAGGCAGAAATTCCCTTTATTTTGGAGCAAAAATGAAGAAATTTCCCTTTTTTATGGCAAAAAGGTATGCATTCTTCTTATTTTCGGACAAAAAAGACAGAAATTCCTCGTATTTTGGAGCAAAATTTCAGAATTTTGCCTAATTGTGAGGCAAAAAGGCAGAAATTCACTATATGTTGGGGTATAAAGACAGAAATTCTCTTTATTTTGGGGCAGAACTCAGAAATTCCACTTATTTTGAGGCAAAATTCCAGAAATTTCCCTTATTTTGGGGCAAAATTGAAGAAATTTCACTTATTTTGTGTCAAAATTGCAGAAATTTCACTTATTTCATGGAAAATAGGCAGAAATTTTTCTTATTTTGGGGCAAAAAGGCAGAAATTCCTAATTTTTGTGGCAAAAATGCAGAAATTCCCCTTATTTTGAGGTAAAAAAGCTGAAATTCCCCTTATTTGGGGGCAAAAAGGCAGAAATTTCCCTTATTTTGGGGCAAAATTGCAGAAATTTCACTTACTTCAGGGAAATAAGTCAGAAATTTTTTTTATTTTGGGGCAAAATAGACAGAAATTCCCTTTGTTTTTGGGGAAAAGACAGAAATACCACTTATTTAGAGGCAAAAAAGCAGAAATTCCCCTTATTTTGGAGCAAAAATGAAGAAATTTCCCCTTTTTATGGCAAAAAGGTATGCATTCTCCTTATTTTCTGGGAAAAAATCAGAAATACCCTTATTTTGGAGCAAAATTGCAGAAATTCCCCTAATTGTGGGGCAAAAAGGCAGATATTCCCTATATGTTGGGGCAAAAAGACAGAAAATCTCCTTATTTTGGGGCAAAACTCAGAAATTCCACTTATTTTGAGGCAAAATTCCAGAAATTTCCCTTATTTTGGGGCAAAATTGCAGAAATTTCACTTATTTTGGGGCAAAATTGCAGAAATTTAACTTATTTCAGAAAAAAGGGAGAAATTTTTTTATTTTGAAGCAAAAAGGCAGAAATTTCTTATATTTTGGTACAAAATGGCAGAAATTTTTCTTATTTTGGGAAAAAAAGGAAGAAATTTCCTATATTTTGGGGCAAAAATGCAGAAATTCCTTTTATTTTGAGGTAAAAAGTCTGAAATTCCCCATATTTGGGGGCAAAAATGCAGAAATTTCCCTTATTTTGGGGCAAAATTGCAGAAATTTCCTTTATTATGGGGAAAAAATGCAAAAATTTCTCTTATTTTAGGGCAAAATTGCAGAAATTTCACTAATTGTGGGGCAAAAAGGCAGAAATTCTCTTTATTTTGCCTAAAACTCAGAAATTCCACTTATTTTGGGGCAAAATTCCAGAAATTTCTTTTATTTTGGGGCAGAATTGCAGAAATTTCACTTATTTTGGTGCAAAATTGCAGAAATTTCACTTATTTCAGAAAAAAGGTAGAATTTTTTTTATTTTGAAGCAAAAAGGCAGAAATTTCTTACATTTTGGTACAAAATGGCAGAAATTTTTCTTATTTTGGGGCAAAAAGGCAGAAATTTCCTATATTTTGGGGCAAAAATGCAGAAATTCATTTTATTTTGAGATAAAAAGTCTGAAATTCCCCTTATTTGGGGGCAAAAATGCAGAAATTTCCCTTATTTTGGGGCAAAATTGCAGAAATTGCACTTATTTCAGGGTAATAAGTCAGAAATTTTCTTTATTTTGGGGCAAAAAAGACAAAAATTCCTTTTGTTTTGGGGGAAAAATACAGAAATTCCAATTATTTAGAGGCAAAAAAGCAGAAATTCCCCTTATTTTGGGGCAAAAATGAAGAAATTTCGCTTTTTTATGGCAAAAAGGTATGCATTCTCCTTATTTTCGGGCAAAAAGGCAGAAATTCCCCGTATTTTGGAGCAAAATTGCAGAAATTCCCCTAATTGTGGGGCAAAAAGGCAGATATTCCCTATATGTTGTGGCAAAAAGACAGAAAATCTCCTTATTTTGGGGCAAAACTCAGAAATTCCACTTATTTTGAGGCAAAATTCCAGAAATTTCCCTTATTTTGGAGCAAAATTGCAGAAATTTCGCTTATTTTGGGGCAAAATTGCAGAAATTTCGCTTATTTTGGGGCAAAATTGCAGAAATTTAACTTATTTCAGAAAAAAGGGAGAATTTTTTTTATTTTGAAGCAAAAAGGCAGAAATTTCTTATATTTTGGTACAAAATGGCAGAAATTTTTCTTATTTTGGGGAAAAAAGGCAGAAATTTCCTATATTTTGGGGCAAAAATGCAAAAATTCCTTTTATTTTGAGGTAAAAAGCCTGAAATTCCCCTTATTTGGGGGCAAAAATGCAGAAATTTCCCTTATTTTGGGGCAAAATTGCAGAAATTTTACTTATTTCAGGGTAATAAGTCAGAAATTTTCCTTATTTTGGGGCAAAAAAGACAGAAATTCCTTTTGTTTTGGGGGAAAAAGACAGAAAATCCACTTATTTAGAGGCAAAAAAGCAGAAATTCCCCTTATTTCGGAGCAATAATGAAGAAATTTCGCTTTTTTATGGCAAAAAGGTATGCATTCTCCTTATTTTCGGGCAAAAAGGCAGAAATTCCCCGTATTTTGGAGCAAAATTGCAGAAATTCCCCTAATTGTGGGGCAAAAAGGCAGAAATTCCCTATATGTTGGGGCAGAAAGACAGAAATTCTCCTTATTTTGGTGTAAAACTCATATATTCCACTTACTTTGGGGCAAAATTCCAGAAATTTCCCTTATTTTGGGGCAAAATTGCAGAAATTTCACTTACTTTGGGGCAAAATTGCAGAAATTTCACTTATTTCAAAATAAAAAGGAGAAATTTTCTTATTTTGGGGCAAAAAGACCGAAATTCCTAATATTTTATGGCAAAAATGCAGAAATTCCTAATATTTTGTTTCAAAAATGCAGAAATTCCCATTATTTTGAGGTAAAAAGGCTGAAATTCCCCTTATTTGGGGGCAGAAATGCAGAAATTTCCTTATTTTGGGGCAATTTTCAGAAATTTCACTTATTTCAGGGTAATAAGTCAGAAATTTTCCTTATTTTGGGGCAAAAAAAACAGAAATTTCCTTTGTTTTGGGGGAAAAAAACAGAAATTCCAAATATTTAGAAGCAAAAAGGGAAAAGTTCCCCTTATTTTGAAGCAAAAATGAGAAATTTCCCTTTTATATGGCAAAAGGTAGGCATTCTTTTTATTTTTGGAAAAAAGGCAGAAATTCCCCATAATTTGGGGCAAAAGGCAGAAATTCCCTATACTTAGGTCAAAATTACAGAAATTTAACTAATTGTGGGGCAAAAAACAGAAATTCCCCTTATTTTGGGGCAAAATTGCAGAAATTTCTCTTATTTTAGGGCAAAATTGCAGAAATTTCACTAATTGTGGGGCAAAAAACAGAAATTCCCCTTATTTTGGGGCAAAATTGCAGAAATTTCCCTTATTATGGGGAAAAAATGCAGAAATTTCTCTTATTTTAGGGCAAAATTGCAGAAATTTCACTAATTGTGGGGCAAAATGCAGAAATTCTCTTTATTTTGGGGCAAAACTCAGAAATTCCACTTATTTTGGGGCAAAATTCCAGAAATTTCTTTTATTTTGGGGCAGAATTGTAGAAATTTCACTTATTTTGGGGCAAAATTGCAGAAATTTCACTTATTTCAGGGAAAAAAGGCAGAAATTTTCCTTATTTTGGGGCAAAACCGCAGACATTCAGAATATTTTGTGCCAAAATTCAGAAATTCGCCTTATTTTGAGGTAAAAAGGCTGTAATTCCCCTTATTTGGGGGCAAAAATGCAGAAATTTCCCTTATTTTGGGGCAAAATTGCAGAAATTACCATTATTATGGGGAAAAAATGCAGACATTTCTCTTATTTTAGGGCAAAATTGCAGAAATTTCACTTATTTCAGAGTAATAAGTCAGAAATTTTTCTTATTTTGGGGCAAAAAAGACAGAAATTCCCTTTGTTTTGTGAGAAAAAGGCAGAAATTCCACTTATTTAGAGGCAAAAAAGCAGAAATTCCCCTTATTTTGGAGCAATATTTCAGAAATTCCCCTAATTGTGGGGCAAAAAGGCAGAAATTCCCTATATGTTGAGACAAAATAACAGAAATTCTCCTTATTTTGGGGGCAAAACTCAGAAATTCCACTCATTTTTGGGCAAAATTCCAGAAATTTTTTTATTTTGGGGTAAAATTGCAGAAATTTCACTTATTTTGGGGCAAAATTGCAGAAATTTAACTTATTTCAGAAAAAAAGAAGAAATTCCCCTTATTTTGGGGCAAAAAGGCAGAAATTTCCCTTATTTTGAGTCAAAATTGCTGAAATTTCACTGATTTCACGGTAATAAGTCAAAATTTTCCTTATTTTGGGGCAAAAAAGACAGGAATTTCCTTTGTTTGGGAAAAAACAGAAATTTTACTTATTTAGAGGCAAAAAGGCAGAAATTCCCCTTATTTTGGAGCAAAAATGAAGAAATTTCCTTTTTTTGTGGCAAAAAGGTATGCATTCTTCTTATTTTCGGACAAAAAAGGCAGAAATTCCTCGTATTTTGGAGGAAAACTGCAGAATTTTGCCTAATTGTGAGGCAAAAAGGCAGAAATTCCCTATATGTTGGGGTATAAAGACAGAAATTCTCCTTATTTTGGGGCAGAACTCAGAAATTCCACTTATTTTGGGGCAAAATTCCAGAAATTTCCCTTATTTTGGGGCAAAATTGAAAAAATTTCACTTATTTTGTTTCAAAATTGCAGAAATTTCACTTATTTCATGGAAAATAGGCAGAAATTTTTCTTATTTTGGGGCAAAAAGGCAGAAATTCCTAATTTTTGTGGCAAAAATGCAGAAATTCCCCTTATTTTGAGGTAAAAAAGCTGAAATTACTTTTATTTGGGGGCAAAAAGGCAGAAATTTCCCTTATTTTGGGGCAAAATTGCAGAAATTTCACTTATTTCAGGGTAATAAGTCAGAAATTTTCCTTATTTTGGGTATAAAAAAGACAGAAATTTCCTTTGTTTAGGGGGAAAAAGACAGAAATTCCAGTTATTTAGAGGCAAAAATGCAGAAATTCCCCTTATTTTGAAGCAAAAATGAAGAAATTTCCCTTTTTTATGGCAAAAAGGTATGCATTCTTCTTATTTTCGGGCAAAAAGGCAGAAATACCCCGTATTTTGAAGCAAAATTGCAGAAATTCCCCTAATTGTGGGGCAAAAAGTCAGAAATTCCCTATATGTTGAGGCAAAAAGACAGAAATTCTCCTTATTTTGGGTCAAAACTCAGAAATTCCACTTATTTTCAGGCAAAATTCATGAAATTTCCCATATTTTGGGCCAAAATTGCAGAAATTTCACTTATTTTGGGTCAAAATTGCAGAAATTTCACTTATTTCAGGGTAATAAGTCAGAAATTTTTCTTATTTTGGGGCAAAAAATACAGAAATTCCCTTTGTTTTGGGAGAAAAAGGCAGAAATTCCACTTATTTAGAGGCAAAAAAGCAGAAATTCCCCTTATTTTGGAGCAAAATTTCAGAAATTCTCCTAATTGTGGGGCAAGAAAAAAGAAATTCCCTTTATGTTGGGCAAAATAACAGAAATTCTTCTTATTTTGGGGGCAAATCTCAGAAATTCCACTTATTTTGTGGCAAAATTCCAAAAATTTCACTTATTTTGAGGCAAAATCGCAGAAATTTCACTTATTTTGAGGAAAATTGCAGAAATTTCACTTATTTCAGAAAAAAAAATAAATTTTCTTTTTTGGGGGCAAAAAGGCAGAAATTTGTATTATTTTGGTACAAAATTGCAGAAATTTTTCTTATTTTGGGGCAAAAAAGGCAGAAATTTCCCATATTTTGAGGTAAAAAGGCTGAAATTCCCCTTATTTGGGGGCAAAATGCAGAAATTCTACTTATTTTGGGGCAAAATTCCAGAAATTTCCCTTATTTTGGGGCAAAATTGAAGAAATTTCACTAATTTGGGTCAAAATTGCAGAAATTTCACTTATTTCATGGAAAATAGGCAGAAATTTTCCTTATTTTGGGGCAAAAAGGCAGAAATTCCTAATTTTTGTGGCAAAAATGCAGAAATTCCCCTTATTTTGAGGTAAAAAAGCTGAAATTCCCCTTATTTGGGGGCAAAAAGGCAGAAATTTCCCTTATTTTGGGGCAAAATTGCAGAAATTTCACTTATTTCAGGGTAATAAGTCAGAAATTTTCCTTATTTTGGGTATAAAAAAGACAGAAATTTCCTTTGTTTAGGGGGAAAAAGACAGAAATTCCAGTTATTTAGAGGCAAAAATGCAGAAATTCCCCTTATTTTGAAGCAAAAATGAAGAAATTTCCCTTTTTTATGGCAAAAAGGTATGCATTCTTCTTATTTTCGGGCAAAAAGGCAGAAATACCCCGTATTTTGAAGCAAAATTGCAGAAATTCCCCTAATTGTGGGGCAAAAAGTCAGAAATTCCCTATATGTTGAGGCAAAAAGACAGAAATTCTCCTTATTTTGGGTCAAAACTCAGAAATTCCACTTATTTTCAGGCAAAATTCATGAAATTTCCCATATTTTGGGCCAAAATTGCAGAAATTTCACTTATTTTGGGTCAAAATTGCAGAAATTTCACTTATTTCAGGGTAATAAGTCAGAAATTTTTCTTATTTTGGGGCAAAAAATACAGAAATTCCCTTTGTTTTGGGAGAAAAAGGCAGAAATTCCACTTATTTAGAGGCAAAAAAGCAGAAATTCCCCTTATTTTGGAGCAAAATTTCAGAAATTCTCCTAATTGTGGGGCAAGAAAAAAGAAATTCCCTGTATGTTGGGCAAAATAACAGAAATTCTTCTTATTTTGGGGGCAAATCTCAGAAATTCCACTTATTTTGTGGCAAAATTCCAAAAATTTCACTTATTTTGAGGCAAAATCGCAGAAATTTCACTTATTTTGAGGAAAATTGCAGAAATTTCACTTATTTCAGAAAAAAAATAAATTTTCTTTTTTGGGGGCAAAAAGGCAGAAATTTGTATTATTTTGGTACAAAATTGCAGAAATTTTTCTTATTTTGGGGCAAAAAAGGCAGAAATTTCCCATATTTTGAGGTAAAAAGGCTGAAATTCCCCTTATTTGGGGGCAAAATGCAGAAATTCTACTTATTTTGGGGCAAAATTCCAGAAATTTCCCTTATTTTGGGGCAAAATTGAAGAAATTTCACTAATTTGGGTCAAAATTGCAGAAATTTCACTTATTTCATGGAAAATAGGCAGAAATTTTCCTTATTTTGGGGCAAAAAGGCAGAAATTCCTAATTTTTGTGGCAAAAATGCAGAAATTCCCCTTATTTTGAGGTAAAAAAGCTGAAATTCCCCTTATTTGGGGGCAAAAAGGCAGAAATTTCCCTTATTTTGGGGCAAAATTGAAGAAATTTCACTTATTTCAGGGTAATAAGTCAGAAATTTTCCTTATTTTGGGTATAAAAAAGACAGAAATTTCCTTTGTTTAGGGGAAAAAAGACAGAAATTCCAGTTATTTAGAGGCAAAAATGCAGAAATTCCCCTTATTTTGAAGCAAAAATGAAGAAATTTCCCTTTTTTATGGCAAAAAGGTATGCATTCTTCTTATTTTCGGGCAAAAAGGCAGAAATACCCCGTATTTTGAAGCAAAATTGCAGAAATTCCCCTAATTGTGGGGCAAAAAGTCAGAAATTCCCTATATGTTGAGGCAAAAAGACAGAAATTCTCCTTATTTTGGGTCAAAACTCAGAAATTCCACTTATTTTCAGGCAAAATTCATGAAATTTCCCATATTTTGGGCCAAAATTGCAGAAATTTCACTTATTTTGGGTCAAAATTGCAGAAATTTCACTTATTTCAGGGTAATAAGTCAGAAATTTTTCTTATTTTGGGGCAAAAAAGACAGAAATTCCCTTTGTTTTGGGAGAAAAAGGCAGAAATTCCATTTATTTAGAGGCAAAAAAGCAGAAATTCCCCTTATTTTGGAGCAAAATTTCAGAAATTCTCCTAATTGTGGGGCAAGAAAAAAGAAATTCCCTGTATGTTGGGCAAAATAACAGAAATTCTTCTTATTTTGGGGGCAAATCTCAGAAATTCCACTTATTTTGTGGCAAAATTCCAAAAATTTCACTTATTTTGAGGCAAAATCGCAGAAATTTCACTTATTTTGAGGAAAATTGCAGAAATTTCACTTATTTCAGAAAAAAAATAAATTTTCTTTTTTGGGGGCAAAAAGGCAGAAATTTGTATTATTTTGGTACAAAATTGCAGAAATTTTTCTTATTTTGGGGCAAAAAAGGCAGAAATTTCCCATATTTTGAGGTAAAAAGGCTGAAATTCCCCTTATTTGGGGGCAAAAAGGCAGAAATTCCAGTTATTTTGGGGCAAAATTCCAGAAATTTCCCTTATTTTGGGGCAAAATTGAAGAAATTTCACTTATTTTGTGTCAAAATTGCAGAAATTTCACTTATTTCATGGAAAATAGGCAGAAATTTTTCTTATTTTGGGGCAAAAAGGCAGAAATTCCTAATTTTTGTGGCAAAAATGCAGAAATTCCCCTTATTTTGAGGTAAAAAAGCTGAAATTCCCCTTATTTGGGGGCAAAAAGGCAGAAATTTCCCTTATTTTGGGGCAAAATTGCAGAAATTTCACTTATTTCAGGGTAATAAGTCAGAAATTTTCCTTATTTTGGGTATAAAAAAGACAGAAATTTCCTTTGTTTAGGGGAAAAAGACAGAAATTCCAGTTATTTAGAGGCAAAAAAGCAGAAATTCCCCTTATTTTGGAGCAAAAATGAAGAAATTTCCCTTTTTTATGGCAAAAAGGTATGCATTCTTCTTATTTTCGGGCAAAAAGGCAGAAATACCCCGTATTTTGAAGCAAAATTGCAGAAATTCCCCTAATTGTGGGGCAAAAAGTCAGAAATTCCCTATATGTTGAGGCAAAAAGACAGAAATTCTCATTATTTTGGGTCAAAACTCAGAAATTCCACTTATTTTCAGGCAAAATTCATGAAATTTCCCATATTTTGGGCCAAAATTGCAGAAATTTCACTTATTTTGGGTCAAAATTGCAGAAATTTCACTTATTTCAGGGTAATAAGTCAGAAATTTTTCTTATTTTGGGGCAAAAAAGACAGAAATTCCCTTTGTTTTGGGAGAAAAAGGAAGAAATTCCACTTATTTAGAGGCAAAAAGCAGAAATTCCCCTTATTTTGGAGCAAAATTTCAGAAATTCTCCTAATTGTGGGGCAAGAAAAAAGAAATTCCCTGTATGTTGGGCAAAATAACAGAAATTCTTCTTATTTTGGGGGCAAATCTCAAAAATTACACTTATTTTGGGGCAAAATTCCAAAAATTTCACTTATTTTGAGGCAAAATCCCAGAAATTTCACTTATTTTGAGGAAAATTGCAGAAATTTCACTTATTTCAGAAAAAAAAAGAAATTTTCTTATTTGGGGGCAAAAAGGCAGAAATTTGTATTATTTTGGTACAAAATTGCAGAAATTTTTCATATTTTGGGGCAAAAAAGGCAGAAATTTCCCATATTTTGAAGTAAAAAGGCTGAAATTCCCCTTATTTGGGGGCAAAAAGGCAGAAATTTCACTTATTTTGTGGCAAAATTGCAGAAATTTAACTTATTTCAGAGAAAAAGGCAGAAATTTTCCTTATTTTTGGGCAAAAAGGCAGAAATTCCTAATATTTAAGGCAAAAATGCAGAAATTCCTCTTATTTTGAGGTAAAAAGCTGAAATTTCCCTTATTTGGTGACAAAATGGCAGAAATTTCCCATATTTTGGGGCAAAATTGCAGAAATTTAACTTATTTCAGGGTAATAAGTCAGAAATTTTCCTTATTTTGAAGAAAAAAGACAGAAATTCCCTTTGTTTTGAAGGAAAAAGACAGAAATTCCACTTATTTAGAGGCAAAAAAGCAGAAATTCCCCTTATTTTGGAGCAAAAATGAAGAAATTTTCCTTTTTTATGGCAAAAAGGTAAGCATTCTTCTTATTTTCGGGCAAAAAAGCAGAAATTCCCCATATTTTGGAGAAAAATTGCACAAATTCCCATAATTGTGGGGCTAAAAGGCAGAAATTCCCTATATGTTGGGGCATAAAGACAGAAATTCTCCTTATTTTGGGGCAGAACTCAGAAATTAAACTTATTTTGGGGCAAAATTCCAGAATTTTCCCTTATTTTGGGGCAAAATTGCAGAAATTTCACTTATTTTGGGGCAAAATTGCAGAAATTTCACTTATTTCTGGGAAAATAGGCAGAAATTTTCCTTATTTTGAGGCAAAAAGGCAAAAATTCCTAATTTTTTGTGGCAAAAATGCAGAAATTCCCCTTATTTGAGGTTAAAAGGCTGAAATTCCCCTATTTTGGGGGCAAAAAGGCAAAAATTTCCCTTATTTTAGGGCAAAATTGCAGAAATTTCACTTATTTCAGGGAAATAAGTCAGAATTTTTTTTTTATTTTGGGGCAAAAAAGACAGAAATTCCGTTTGTTTTGGGGGAGAAAGACAGAAATTCCAATTATTTAGAGGCAAAAAAGCAGAAATTCTTTTATTTTGGAGCAAAAATGAAGAAATTTCCCTTATTTATGGCAAAAAGTTATGCATTCTTCTTATTTTGGGAAAAATGCAGAAATACCCCGTATTTTGGAGCAAAATTGCAGAGATTCCCAATTGTGGGGCAAAAAGGCAGAAATTCCCTATATGTTGGGGCAAAAAGACAGAAATTCTCCTTATTTTGGGGCAAAACTCAGAAATTCCACTTATTTTGAGGCAAAATTCCAGAAATTTCCCTTATTTTGGGGCAAAATTGCAGAAATTTCACTTATTTTGGGGCAAAATTGCAGAAATTTCACTTATTTTAGAAAAAAAAAGAAATTTTCTTATTTTGGGGCAAAAAGGCAGAAATTTCTTATATTTTGGTACAAAATGGCAGAAATTTTTCTTATTTTGGGGCAAAAAGGCAGAAATTTCCTATATTTTGGGGCAAAAATGCAGAAATTCCTTTTATTTTGAGGTAAAAAGGCTGAAATTCTCCTTATTTGGGGGCAAAAAGGCAGAAATTTATATTATTTTGGGGAAAAATGGAAAAAATTTCACTTATTTCAGGGTAATAAGTCAGAAATTTTCCTTATTTTGGGGAAAAGAGAGAGAAATTCCCTTTGTTTTGGGGGAAAAAGACAGAAATTCCACTTATTTAGAGGTAAAAAAGCAGAAATTCCTTTTATATTGGAGCAACAATGAAGAAATTTCTCTTTTTATGGCAAAAAGGTATGCATTCTGCTTATTTTTGGGCAAAAATGCAGAAATTCCCCGTATTTTGGAGCAAAATTGCAGAAATTTTCCTAATTGTGGGGCAAAAAGGCAGAAATTCTCTATATGTTGGGGCAGAAAGACAAGATTCTCCTTATTTTGGGGTAAAACTCATAAATTCCACTTACTTTGGGGCAAAATTCCAGAAATTTTCCTTATTTTGGGGCAAAATTGCAGAAATTTCACTTATTTTGGGGCAAAATTGCAGAAATTTCACTTATTTCAAAAAAAAAAAGGAAAATTTTCTTATTTTGGGGCAAAAAGGCAGAAATTCCTAATATTTTGTGGCAACAATGCAGAAATTCCTAATATTTTGTTGCAAAAATGTAGAAATTTCTCTTAGTTTGAGGTAAAAACTCAGAAATTCTTTTTATTTGGGGGCAAAAATGCAGAAATTCTCCTTATTTTGGGGCAAAACTCAGAAATTCCACTTATTTTGAGGCAAAATTCCAGAAATTTCCCTTATTTTGGGGCAAAATTGCAGAAATTTCACTTATTTTGGGGCAAAATTGCAGAAATTTCACTTATTTTAGAAAAAAAAAGAAATTTTCTTATTTAGGGGCAAAAAGGCAGAAATTTCTTATATTTTTGTACAAAATGGCAGAAATTTTTCTTATTTTGGGG
Organism: Micromys minutus; assembly: GCF_963924665.1. Taxonomy (NCBI): domain Eukaryota; kingdom Metazoa; phylum Chordata; class Mammalia; order Rodentia; family Muridae; genus Micromys; species Micromys minutus. The sequence continues at coordinate 54,532 of NW_027667936.1, forward strand.
CAAAAAGGCAGAAATTTCCAATATTTTGGGGCAAAAATGCAGAAATTCCTTTTATTTTGAGGTAAAAAGGCTGAAATTCTCCTTATTTGGGGGCAAAAAGGCAGAAATTTATATTATTTTGGGGAAAAATGGAAAAAATTTCACTTATTTCAGGGTAATAAGTCAGAAATTTTCCTTATTTTGGGGAAAAAAGAGAGAAATTCCCTTTGTTTTGGGGGAAAAAGACAGAAATTCCACTTATTTAGAGGTAAAAAAGCAGAAATTCCTTTTATATTGGAGCAAAAATGAAGAAATTTCTCTTTTTATGGCAAAAAGGTATGCATTCTTCTTATTTTTGGGCAAAAATGCAGAAATTCCACGTATTTTGGAGCAAAATTGCAGAAATTTTCCTAATTGTGGGGAAAAAAGGCAGAAATTCTCTATATGTTGGGGCAGAAAGACAAGATTCTCCTTATTTTGGGGTAAAACTCATAAATTCCACTTACTTTGGGGCAAAATTCCAGAAATTTCCCTTATTTTGGGGCAAAATTGCAGAAATTTCACTTATTTTGGGGCAAAATTGCAGAAATTTCACTTATTTCAAAAAAAAAGGAAAATTTTCTTATTTTGGGGCAAAAAGGCAGAAATTCCTAATATTTTGTGGCAACAATGCAGAAATTCCTAATATTTTGTTGCAAAAATGTAGAAATTTCTCTTAGTTTGAGGTAAAAACTCGGAAATTCTTTTTATTTGGGGGCAAAAATGCAGAAATTTCCCTTATTTTGGGGCAATTTTCAGAAATTTCACTTATTTCACGGTAATAAGTCAGAAATTTTCTTTATTTTGGGGCAAAAAAAACATAAATTCCCTTTGTTTTGGGGGAAAAAGCCAGAAATTCCCTTATTTAGAGGCAAAAAGTCAAAAGTTCCTCTTATTTTGGAGCAAAAATGAAGAAATTTCCCTTTTTTATGGCAAAAAGGTAGGCATTCTTCTTATTTTCGGACAAAAAGGCAGAAATTCCCCATATTTTGGGGCAAAAGGCAGAAATTCCCCTTATTTAGGGCAAAATTGCAGAAATTTTTCTAATTGTGGGGCAAAAAACAGAAATTCCCCTTATTTTGGGGCAAAATTGCAGAAAATTTTTATTATGGGGAAAAATTGCAGAAATTTCCCTTATTTTAGGGCAAAATTGCAGAAATTTCACTAATTGTGGGGCAAAAAGGCAGAAATTCTCTTTATTTTGGGGCAAAACTCAGAAATTCTACTTATTTTGGGGCAAAATTCCAGAAATTTATTTTATTTTGAGGGAAAACTGCAGAAATTTCACTTATTTTGGGGCAAAATTGCAGAAATTTCACGTATTTCAGGGAGAAAAGGCAGAAATTTTCCTTATTTTGGGGCAAAAGGCAGAAATTCATAATATTTTGTGCCAAAATTCAGAAATTCCCCTTATTCTGAAGTAAAAAGGCTGAAATTCCCCTTATTTGGGGGCAAAAAGGCAGAAATTTTCTTTATTTTGGGGCAAAATTGCAGAAATTTCACTTATTTCAGGGAAAAAAGGCAGAAATTTTCCTTATTTTTGGGCAAAAAGACAGAAATTCCTAATATTTTGTGGCAAAAATGCAGAAATTCCTCTTATTTTGAGGTAAAAAGGCTGAAATTTCCCTTATTTGGGGACAAAAATGGCAGAAATTTCCCTTATTTTGGGGCAAAATTGCAGAAATTTCACTTATTTCAGGGTAATAAGCCAGAAATTTTCCTTATTTTGGGGCAAAAAAGCAGAAATTCCCCTTATTTTGGACCAAAAATGAAGAAATTTCCCTTTTTTATGGCAAAGTTATGCATTCTTCTTATTTTCGGGCAACAAGGCAGAAATTCCCCGTATTTTGGAGCAAAATTGCAGAAATTCCCCTAATTGTGGGGCAAAAAGGCAGAAATTACCTATATGTTGGGGCATAAAGAGAGAAATTCTCCTTATTTTGGGGTAAAACTCAGAAATTCCACTTATTTTGGGGCAAAATTGCAAAAATTTCCCTTATTTTGGGGCAAAATTGCAGAAATTTCACTTATTTCAGAAAAAAAAAAGAAATTTTCTTATTTTGAAGCAAAAAGGCAGAAATTTCTTTTATTTTGGTACAAAATGGCAGAAATTTTTCTTATTTTGGGGCAAAAAGGCAGAAATTTCCCATATTTTGGGGCAAAAATGCAGAAATTTTTTTTTATTTTTAGGTAAAAATGCTGAAATTCCACTTATTTGGGGGCAAAAAGCAGAAATTTTCCTTATTTTGGGGCAAAATTGCAGAAATTTCACTTATATCAGGAAAAAAGGGCAGAAATTTTCCTTATTTTTGGGCAAAAAGGCAGAAATTCTAAATATTTTGTGGCAAAAATGTAGAAATTCCGCTTATTTTGAAGTAAAAAGGCTGAAATTTCCTTTATTTGGGGGCAATAAGGCAGAAATTTCCCTTATTTTGGAGAAAAATGGAAGAAATTTCACTTATTTCAGGGTAATAAGTCAGAAATTTTTTTTATTTTGGGGCAAAAAGACAGAAATTCCCTTTGTTTTCGGGGAAAAAGACAGAAATTCCACTTATTTAGAGGCAAAAAAGCAGAAATTCCCCTTATTTTGGAGCAAAAATGAAGAAATTTTCTTTTTTTATGGCAAAAAGGTATGCATTCTTCTTATTTTTTGGGCAAAAAGGCAGAAATTCCACATATTTTGGAGCAAAATTGCAGAAATTCCCCTAATTGTGGGGCAAAAAGGCAAAAATTCCTTTTATGTTGGGGCATAAAGACAGAAATTCTCTTTATTTTGGGGCAGAACTCAGAAATTCCACTTATTTTGGGGCAAAATTGCAGAAATTTCACTTATTTTGGGGCAAAATTGCAGAAATTTCACTTATTTAAGAGAAAATAGGCAGAAATTTCCCTTATTTTGGGGCAAAAATGCAGAAATTCTAATATTTTTTGGCAAACATGCAGAAATTCCCCTTATTTTGAGGTAAAAAGGCTGATATTCCCCTTATTTGTGGGCAAATGCAGAAATTTCCCTTATTTTCGGGCAAAATTGCAGAAATTTCACTTATCTCAGGGTAATAAGTCAAAAATTTTCCTTATTTAGGGGCAAAAAACAGAGAAATTCGATTTGTTTGGGGGAAAAAAACAGAAATTCCACTTATTTAGAGGCAAAAAAGCAGAAATTCCTTTTATTTTGGAGCAAAAATGAAGAAATTTCCCTTTTTTATGGCAAAAAGGTATGCATTCTTCTCATTTTCGGGCAAAAAGGCAGAAATTCCCTGTATTTTGGAGCAAAATTGCAGAAATTCCCCTAATTGTGGGGCAAAAAGGCAGAAATTCCCTATATGTTGGGGCAGAAAGACAGAAATTCTCCTTATTTTAAGTTAAAACTCATAAATTCCACTTACTTTGGGGCAAAATTCCAGAAATTTCCCTTATTTTGGGGCAAAATTGCAGAAATTTCACATATTTTGGGGCAAAATTGCAGAAATTTCACTTATTTCAGAAAAAAAGGAGAAATTTTCTTATTTTGGGGCAAAAAGGCAGAAATTTCTTTTATTTTGGTACAAAATTGCAGAAATTTAATTTATTTTGGGGCAAAAAGGCAGAAATTTCCCATATTTTGTGGCAAAAATGCAGAAATTCCCCTGATTTTGAGTTAAAAAGGCTGAAATTCCCCTTATTTGAAGGCAAAAAGGCAGAAATTTCCCTTATTTTGTGGCAAAATTACAGAAATTTCACTTATTTCAGGGTAATAAGTCAGAAATTTTCCTTATTTTGGGGCAAAAAAAAATTCCCTTTGTTTCTTGGGAAAAAGACAGAAATTCCACTTATTTAGAGGCAAAAAAGCAGAAATTCCCCTTATTTTGGAGCAAAAATGAAGAAATTTCTATTTTTTATTGCAAAAAGGTATGCATTCTTCTTATTTTCGGGCAAAAAGGCAGAAATTCCCTGTATTTTGGATGAAAATTGCAGAAATTCCCAAAATTGTGGGGCAAAAAGGCAGAAATTCTCTATATGTTGGGGCAGAAAGACAGAAATTCTTCTTCTTTTGGGGTAAAACTCATAAATTCCACTTACTTTTGGGCAAAATTCCAGAAATTTCCCTTATTTTGGGGCAAAATTGCAGAAATTTCACTTATTTTGGGGCAAAATTGCAGAAATTTCACTTGTTTCAAAAAAAGGAGAAATTTTCTTATTTTGGGGCAAAAAGGAAGAAATTCCTAATATTTTGTGGCTAAAATGCAGAAATTCCTAATATTTTGTTGCAAAAATGCAGAAATTTCCCTTATTTTGAGGTAAAAATGCTGAAATTTCCCTTATTTTGGGGGCAAAAAGGCAGAAATTTCCCTTATTCTGGAGAAAAATGGAAGAAATTTCACTTATTTGAGGGTAATAAGTCAGAAATTTTTCTTATTTTGGGGCAAAAAGACAGAAATTCCCTTTGTTTGGGGGGAAAAATACAGAAATTCCACTTATTTAGTGGCAAAAAAGCAGAAATTCCCCTTATTTTTAGCAAAAATGAAGAAATTTTTTTTATGGCAAAAAGCTATGCATTCTTCTTATTTTCAGGCAAAAAGGCAGAAATTCCCCGTATTTTGGAGCAAAATTGCAGAAATTCCCCTAATTTTGGGGCAAAAAGGAAGAAATTCCCTATATATTGGGGCATAAAGACAGAAATTCTTTTTATTTTGGGGCAGAACTCAGAAATTCCACTTATTTTGGGGCAAAATTTCAGAAATTTCCCATATTTTGGGGCAAAATTGCAGAAATTTCACTTATTTTGGGGCAAAAAGGCACAAATTCCAATATTTTTTGGCAAAAATGCACAAATTCACCTTATTTTGTGGTAAAAAGGCTGAAAGTCCCCTTATTTGTGGGCAAATGCAGAAATTTCCCTTATTTTCGGGCAAAATTGCAGAAATTTCACTTATTTCAGGGTAATAAGTCAGAAATTTTCCTTATTTTGGGGGAAAAAAGAGAGATATTCGCTTTGTTTTGGGGGAAAAACACAGAAATTCCACTTATTTAGAGGCAAAAAAGCAGAAATTCCTTTTATTTTGGAGCAAAAATGAAGAAATTTCCCTTTTTTATGGCAAAAAGTTATGCATTCTTCTTATTTTCGGGCAAAAAGGCGGAAATTCCCCGTATTTTGGAGCAAAATTGCAGAAATTCCCCAAATTGTGGGGCAAAAAGGCAGAAATTCCCTATATGTTGGGGCAGAAAGACAGAAATTCTCCTTATTTTGTGGTAAAACTCATAAATTCCACTTACTTTGAGGCAAAATTCCAGAAATTTCCCTTATTTTGGGGCAAAATTGCAGAAATTTCACTTATTTGGGGCAAAATTGCAGATATTTCACTTATTTCAGAAAAAAAAGGAGAAATTTTCTTATTTTGGGGCAAAAAGGCAAAATTTTCTTTTATTTTGGTACAAAATTGCAGAAATTTTTCTTATTTTGGGGCAAAAAGGCAGAAATTTCCCATATTTTGGGGCAAAAATGCAGAAATTCCCCTGATTTTGAGGTAAAAAGGCTGAAATTCCTTTTATTTGGGGGCAAAAAGGCAGAAATTTCCCTTATTTTGTGGCAAAATTGCAGAAATTTCACTTATTTCAGGGTAATAAGTAAGAAATTTTCCTTATTTTGGGGCAAAAAAGACAGAAATTCCTTTTGTTTTTTGGGAAAAAGACAGAAATTCCACTTATTTAGAGGCAAAAAAATCAGAAATTCTCCTTATTTTGAAGCAAAAATGAAGAAATTTCCCTTTTTTATGGCAAAAAGGTATGCATTCTTCTTATTTTCGGGCAAAAAGGCAGAAATTCCCCGTATTTTTGAGCAAAATTGAAGAAAGTTTCCTAATTGTGGGGCAAAAAGGCAGAAATTCCCTATATGTTGGGGCAGAAAGACAGAAATTCTTTTTCTTTTGGGGTAAAACTCATAAATTCCACTTACTTTTGGGTAAAATTCCAGAAATTTCCTTTATCTTGGGGCAAAATTGCAGAAATTTAACTTATTTTGGGGCAAAATTGCAGAAATTTCACTTATTTCAAAAAAAAGGAGAAATTTTCTTATTTTGGGGCAAAAAGGCAGAAATTCCTAATATTTTGTTGCAAAAATGCAGAAATTTTTCTTATTTTGAGTTAAAAATGCTGAAATTCCCCTTATTTGGGGGCAAAAAGGCAGAAATTTACCTTATTTTGGGGAAAAAATACAGAAATTTCCCTTATTCTGAGGTAAAAAGGCTGATATTTTTTTTATTTGGGGGCAAAAAGGCAGAAATTTCCCTCATTTTGGGGCAAAATTGCAGAAATTTCACTTACTTCAGGGTAATAAGTCAGAAATTTTCCGTATTTTGGGGCAAAATAGACAGAAATTCCCTTTGTTTTGGGGGGAAAAAGACAGAAATTCCACTTATTTAGAGGCAAAAAAGCAGAAATTCCCCTTATTTTGGAGCAAAAATGAAGAAATTTCCATTTTTTATGGCAAAAAGGTATGCATTCTTCTTATTTTCGGGCAAAAAGGCAGAAATTTCCTGTATTTTGGAGCAAAATTGCAGAAATTCCCCTAATTGTGAAGCAAAATGCAGAAATTCCCTATATGTTAAGGCATAAAGACAGAAATTCTCCTTATTTTGGGGTAAAACTCAGAAATTCCACTTATTTTGGGGCAAAATTCCAGAAATTTCCCTTATTTTGGGGCAAAATTGCAGAAATTTCACTTATTTCAGTAAAAAAGGAGTAATTTTCTTATTTTGAGGCAAAAAGGCAGAAATTTCTTTTATTTTGTTACAAAGTTGCTAAATTTTTCTTATTTTGGGGCAAAAGGGCAGAAATTTCTCATATTTTGGGGCAAAAATGCAGAAATTCCCCTTATTTTGATGTAAAAGGCTGAAATTCCCCTTATTTGGGGGAAAAAAGGAAAAAATTTCGCTTACTTTGGGGAAAAATTGCTGAAATTTCACTTATTTCACGGTAATAAGTCAGAAATTTTCCTTATTTTGGGGCAAAAATACAGAAATTCCCTTTGTTTGGGAAAAAAACAGAAATTCCACTTATTTAGAGGCTTAAAAGTAGAAATTCCCCTTATTTTGGAGCAAAAATGAAGAAATTTCTTTTTTTTATGGCAAAAAGGTATGCATTCTTCTTATTGTCGGGCAAAAAGGCAGAAATTCCTCGTATTTTGGAGCTAAATTGCAGAATTTCGCCTAATTTTGAGGCAAAAAGTCAGAAATTCCCTATATGTTGGGGCATAAAGACAGAAATTCTCCTTATTTTGGGGCAGAACTCAGAAATTCCACTTATTTTGGGGCAAAATTCCAGAAATTACCCTTATTTTGGGGCAAAATTGCAGAAATTTCACTTATTTTGGGGCAAAATTGCAGAAATTTCACTTATTTCAGGGAAAATAGGCAGAAATTTTTCTTATTTTGGGGAAAAAAGGCAGAAATTCCTAATATTTTGTAGCAAAAATGCAGAAATTTCCCTTATTTTGAGGTAAAAAGAATGAAATTCCCCTTATTTGGGGGAAAAAAGGCAGAAATTTCCCTTTTTTTGGTGCAAAATTGCAGAAATTTCACTTATTTCAGAGTAATAAGTCAGAAATTTTCCTTATTTTGGGGCAAAAAAGACAGAAATTCTCTTTGTTTTGGGGGAAAAAAACAGAAATTCCACTTATTTAGAGGCAAAAAAGCAGAAATTCCTTTTATTTTGGAGCAAAAATGAAGAAATTTCCCTTTTTTATGGCAAAAAGTTATGCATTCTTCTTATTTTCGGGCAAAAAGGCAGAAATTTCTTGTATTTTGGAGCAAAATTACAGAAATTCCTTTAATTATGAAGCAAAATGAAGAAATTCCCTATATGTTAAGGCATAAAAACAGAAATTCTCCTTATTTTGGGGTAAAACTCAGAAATTCCAATTATTTTGGGGCAAAATTCCAGAAATTTTTCTTATTTTGGGGCAAAATTGCAGAAATTTCACTTATTTCAGAAAAAAAGAAGAAATTTTTTTATTTTGGGGCAAAAAGGCAAAAATTTCTTTTATTTTGTTACAAAGTTGCAGAAATTTTTCTTATTTTGGGGCAAAAGGGCAGTAATTTCCCATATTTTGGGGCAAAAATGCAGATATTCCCCTTATTTTGAGGTAAAAAGGCTGAAATTCTCCTTATTTGGGGGCCAAAAGGAAAAAATTTCTCTTATTTTGGGGCTAAATTGCTGAAATTTCACTTATTTCACGGTAATAAGTTAGAAATTTTCCTTATTTTGGGGCAAAAATACAGCAATTCCATTTGTTTGGGAAAAAACAGAAATTCCACTTATTTAGAGGCTTAAAAGTAGAAATTCCCCTTATTTTGGAGCAAAAATGAAGAAATTTCTTTTTTTTATGGCAAAAAGGTATGCATTCTTCTTATTTTCGGGCAAAAAGTCAGAAATTCCTCTTATTTGGTGCTAAATTGCAGAATTTCGCCTAATTTTGAGGCAAAAAGGCAGAAATTCCCTATATGTTGGGGCATAAAGACAGAAATTCTCCTTATTTTGGGGCAGAACTCAGAAATTCCACTTATTTTGGGGCAAAATTCAAGAATTTTCCCTTATTTTGGGGCAAAATTGCAGAAATTCCACTTATTTTGGGGCAAAATTCCAGAAATTTTTCTTATTTTGGGGCAAAATTGCAGAAATTTCACTTATTTCAGAAAAAAAGAAGAAATTTTTTTATTTTGGGGCAAAAAGGCAGAAATTTTTTTTATTTTGTTACAAAGTTGCAGAAATTTTTCTTATTTTGGGGCAAAAGGGCAGTAATTTCCCATATTTTGGGGCAAAAATGCAGATATTCCCCTTATTTTGAGGTAAAAAGGCTGAAATTCTCCTTATTTGGGGGCAAAAAGGAAAAAATTTCTCTTATTTTGGGGCTAAATTGCTGAAATTTCACTTATTTCACGGTAATAAGTCAGAAATTTTCCTTATTTTGGGGCAAAAATACAGCAATTCCCTTTGTTTGGGAAAAAAACAGAAATTCCACTTATTTAGAGGCTTAAAAGTAGAAATTCCCCTTATTTTGGAGCAAAAATGAAGAAATTTCTTTTTTTTATGGCAAAAAGGTATGCATTCTTCTTATTTTCGCGCAAAAAGGCAGAAATACCCCGTATTTTGGACCAAATTGCAGAAAATCCCCTAAATGTGGGGCAAAAAGGCAGATATTCCCTATATATTGGGGGAAAAGACAGAAATTCTCCTTATTTTGGGGCAAAATTCAGAAATTCCACTTATTTTGAGGCAAAATTCCAGAAATTTCCCTTATTTTAGGGCAAAATTGCAGAAATTTCACTTATTTTGTGGCAAAATTGCAGAAATTTCACTTATTTCAGAAAAAAGGGAGAAATTTTCTTATTTTGAAGCAAAAAGGCAGAAATTTCTTTTATTTTGGTACAAAATGGCAAAATTTTTTTTTATTTTGGGGCAAAAAGGCAGAAATTTCCCATATTTTGGGGCAAAAATGCAGAAATTCCCCTTATTTTTAGGTAAAAAGGCTGAAATTCCCCTAATGTGGAGGCAAAAAAGAAAAATTTCCCTTATTTTGGTGCAAAATTGCAGAAATTTCACTTATTTCAGGGAAAAAGGGCAGAAATTTTCCTTATTTTTGGGCAAAAACGCAGAAATTCTAAATATTTTGTGGCAAAAATGTACAAATACCCTTATTTTGAGGTAAAAAGGCTGAAATTTCCTTTATTTGGGGGCAAAAAGGCAGAAATTTTCCTTATTTTGGAGAAAAATGGAAGAAATTTCACTTATTTCAGGGTAATAAGTCAGAAATTTTTTTATTTTGGGGCAAAAAGACAGAAATTCCCTTTGTTTTGGGGGAAAGAGACAGAAATTCCACTTATTTAGAGGCAAAAAAGCAGAAGTTCCCCTTATTTTGGAGCAAAAATGAAGAAATTTTCCTTTTTTATGGCAAAAAGGTATGCATTCTTCTTATTTTCGGGCAAAAAGGCAGAAAATCCACGTATTTTGGAGCAAAATTGCAGATATTCCCCTAATTGTGGGGCAAAAAGGCAAAAAATCCTTATATGTTGGGGCATAAAGACAGAAATTCTCTTTATTTTGGGGCAAAACTCATAAATTCCACTTTCTTTGGGGCAAAATTCCAGAAATTTCCCTTATTTTGGGGCAAAATTGCAGAAATTTCACTTATTTTGGGGCAAAATTGCAGATATTTCACTTATTTCAGAAAAAAAGGATAAATTTTCTTATTTTGGGGCAAAAAGGCAGAAATTTCTTTTATTTTGGTACAAAATTGCAGAAATTTTTTTTTATTTTTGGGCAAAAAAGCAGAAATTTCCCATATTTTGGGGCAAAAAGGCAGAAATTCCTAATATTTTGTGGCAAAAATGCAGAAATTCCTAATATTTTGTTGCAAAAATGCAGAAATTTCCCTTATTTTGAGGTAAAAATGCTGAAATTCCCCTTATTTGGGGGCAAAAAGGCAGAAATTTCCCTTATTTTGGAGAAAAATGGAAGAAATTTCACTTATTTCATGGTAATAAGTCAGAAATTTTTTTTATTTTGGGGCAAAAAGACAGAAATTCCCTTTGTTTGGGGGGAAAATACAGAAATTCCACTTATTTAGAGGCAAAAAAGCAGAAATTCCCCTTATTTTGGAGTAAAAATCAAGAAATTTTCCTTTTTTATGGCAAAAAGTTATGCATTCTTCTTATTTTCAGGCAATAAGGCAGAAATACCCCGTATTTTGGAGCAAAATTGCAGAAATTCCCCTAATTTAGGGGCAAAAAAGCAGAAATTCCCTATATGTGGGCATAAAGCCAGAAATTCTCTTTATTTTGGAGCAGAACTCAGAAATTCCACTTATTTTGGGGCAAAATTCCATAAATTTCCCATATTTTGGGGCAAAATTGCAGAAATTTCACTTATTTTGAAGCAAAAAGGCAGAAATTCCAATATTTTTTGGCAAAAATGCAGAAATTGACCTTATTTTGAGGTAAAAAGGCTGAAATTCCCCTTATTTGTGGGCAAATGCAGAAATTTCCCTTATTTTGGGGCAGAATTGCAGAAATTTCACTTATTTCAGGGTAATAAGTCAGAAATTTTCCTTATTTTGGGGCAAAAAAGAGAGATATTCGCTTTGTTTTGGGGGAAAAAGACAGAAATTCCACTTATTTAGAGGCAAAAAAGCAGAAATTCCTTTTATTTTGGAGCAAAAATGAAGAAATTTCCCTTTTTTATGGCAAAAAGTTATGCATTTTTCTTATTTTCGGGCAAAAAGGCAGAAATTCCCCGTATTTTGGAGCAAAATTGCAGAAATTCCCCTAATTGTGGGGCAAAAAGGCAGAAATTCCCTATATGTTAAGGCATAAAGACAGAAATTCTCCTTATTTTGGGGTAAAACTCAGAAATTCCACTTATTTTGGGGCAAAATTCCAGAAATTTCACTTATTTTGGGGCAAAATTGCAGAAATTTCACTTATTTTGGGGCAAAATTGCAGAAATTTCACTTATTTCAGAAAAAAGGGAGAAATTTTCTTATTTTGAAGCAAAAAGGCAGAAATATCTTTTATTTTGGTACAAAATGGCAGAAATTTTTTTTATTTTGGGGCAAAAAGGCCGAAATTTCCCATATTTTGGGGCAAAAATGCAGAAATTCCTCTTATTTTTAGGTAAAAAGGCTGAAATTCCCATTATTTGGGGGCAAAAAGAAGAAATTTCCCTTATTTTGGGGCAAAATTGCAGAAATTTCACTTATTTCAGGGAAAAATGGCAGAAATTTTCCTTTTTTTGGGCAAAAAGGCACAAATTCTAAATATTTTGTGGCAAAAATGTAGAAATTCCCCTTATTTTGAGGTAAAAAGGCTGAAATTTCCTTTATATGGGAGCAAAAAGGCAGAAATTTCCTTTATTTTGGAGAAAAATTGAAGAAATTTCACTTATTTCAGGGTAATAAGTCAGAAATTTTTTTAATCTTGGGGCAAAAAGACAGAAATTCCCTTTGTTTTGGGGGAAAAAAACAGAAATTCCACTTATTTAGAGGCTAAAAGGCAGAAATTCCTAATATTTTGTGGCAAAAATGCAAAAATTCCTAATATTTTGTTGCAAAAATGCAGAAATTTCCCTTATTTTGAGGTAAAAATGCTGAAATTCCCCTTATTTGGGGGCAAAAAGGCAGAAATTTCCCTTATTTTTGGGAAAAATGGAAGAAATTTCACTTATTTCAGGGTAAAAAGTCAGAAATTTTTTTTATTTTGGGGCAAAAAGACAGAAATTCCCTTTGTTTGGGGGGAAAAATACTGAAATTCCACTTATTTAAATGCAAAAAAGCAGAAATTCCCCTTATTTTGGAGCAAAAATGAATAAATTTTCCTTTTTTAAGGCAAAAAGGTATGCATTCTTCTTATTTTCAGGCAAAAAGGCAGAAATTCCCTGTATTTTGGAGCAAAATTGCAGAAATTCCCCTAATTTTGGGGCAAAAAGGCAGAAATTCCCTATATGTGGGCATAAAGAAAGAAATTCTCTTTATTTTGAGGCAGAACTAAATAATTACACTTATTGTGGGGCAAAATTCCAGAAATTTCCCATATTTTGGAGCAAAATTGCAGAAATTTCACTTATTTTGGGGCAAAAAGGCAGAAATTCCAATATTTTTTGGCAAAAATGCAGAAATTCACCTTATTTTGAGGTAAAAAGGCTGAAATTCCCCTTATTTGGGGGCAAATGCAGAAATTTCCCTTATTTTGGGGCAAAATTGCAGAAATTCCACTTATTTCAGGGTAATAAGTCAGAAATTTTCCTTATTTTGGGGCAAAAAAGAGAGAAATTCGCTTTGTTTTGGGGGTAAAAGACAGAAATTCCACTTATTTAGAGGCAAAAAAGCAGAAATTCCCCTTATTTTAGAGCAAAAATGAAGAAATTTCCTTTTTTTATGGCAAAATGTAAGCATTTTTCTTATTTTCGGGCAAAAAGGCAGAAATACCCCGTATTTTGGAGCAAAATTGCAGAAATTCCCCTAATTGTGGGTCAAAAAGGCAGATATTTCCTATATATTGGGGGAAAAGACAGAAATTCTCCTTATTTTGGGGCAAAACTCAGAAATTCCACTTATTTTGAGGCAAAATTCCAGAAATTTCCCGTATTTTGGGGCATAATTGCAGAAATTTCACTTATTTTGGGGCAAAATTGCAGAAATTTCACTTATTTCAGAAAAAAGGGAGAAATTTTTTTATTTTGAAGCAAAAAGGCAGAAATATCTTTTATTTTGGCACAAAATGGCAGAAATTTTTTTTTATTTTGGGGCAAAAAGGCAGAAATTTCCCATATTTTGGGGCAAAAATGCAGAAATTCTTCTTATTTTTAGGTAAAAAGGCTGAAATTAACCTTATTTGGGGGCAAAAAGGCAGAAATTCCTAATATTTTGTGGCAAAAATGTAGAAGTTTCCCTTATTTTGAGGTAAAAAGGCTGAAATTCCTTTTATTTTGAGGTAAAAAGGCTGAAATTCCTCTTATTTAAGGGCAAAAAGGCAGAAATTTTACTTATTTTGGAGCAAAATTGCAGAAATTTCACTTATTTCAGGGTAATAAGTCAGAAATTTTCCTTATTTTGGGGCAAAAAATACAGAAATTCCCTTTGTTTTGGGGGAAAAACACAGAAATTCCACTTATTTAGAGGCAAAAAAGCAGAAATTCCCCTTAATTTGGAGCAAAAATGAAGAAATTTCCCTTTTTTATGGCAAAAAGGTATGCATTCTTCTTATTTTCAGGCAAAAAAGCAGAAATTCCCCGTATTTTGGAGCTAAATTGCAGAAATTCCCCTAATTGTGGGGCAAAAAAGCAGAAATTCCCTATATGTTAAGGCAGAAAGACAGAAATTCTCCTTATTTTGGGGTAAAACTCATAAATTCCACTTACTTTGGGGCAAAATTCCAGAAATTTCCCTTATTTTGGGGCAAAATTGCAGAAATTTCACTTATTTTGGGGCAAAATTGCAGATATTTCACTTAATTCAGAAAAAAAGGAGAAATTTTTTTATTTTGGAGCAAAAAGGCAGAAAATTCTTTTATTTTGTTACAAAATGGCAGAAAATTTTCTTATTTTAGGGCAAAAAGGCAGAAATTTCCCATATTTTGGGGCAAAAATGCAGAAATTCCTTTTACTTTGAGGTAAAAATGCTGAAATTCCCCTTATATAAGGGCAAAAAGGCAGAAATTTCCCTTATTTTGGGGCAAAAAAGACAGAAATTCCTTTTGTTTTGGGGGAAAAAGTCAGAAATTCCACTTATTTAGAGGCAAAAAGCAGAAATTCCCCTTATTTTGGAGTAAAAATGAAGAAATTTCTCTTTTTTATGGCAAAATGTATGCATTCTTCTTATTTTTGGGCAAAAAGGAAGAAATTCCCCGTATTTTGGAGCAAAATTGAAGAAATTCCCCTAATTGTGGGGCAAAAAGGCAGAAATTCCCTTTATGTAGGGGCAGAAAGACAGAAATTCTCCTTATTTTGAAGTATAACTCATAAATTCCACTTACTTTGGGGAAAAATTCCAGAAATTTCCCTTATTTTGGGGCAAAATTGCAGAAATTTCACTTATTTTGGGGCAAAATTGCAGAAATTTTACTTATTTCAAAAAAAAGGAGAAATTTTCTTATTTTGGGGCAAAAACGCAGAAATTCCTAATATTTTGTGGCAAAAATGCAGAAATTCCTAATATTTTGTGGCAAAAATGCAGAAATTTCCCTTATTTTGAGGTAAAAAGGCTGAAATTCCCCTTATTTGGGGGCAAAAATGCAGAAATTTCCCTTATTTCGGGCATTTGCAGAAATATCACTTATTTCAGGGTAATAAGTCAGAAATTTTCCTTATTTTGGGGCAAAAAAACCAGAAATTCCCTTTGTTTTGGGGAAAAAAGACAGAAATTCCACTTATTTAGAGGCAAAAAGTCAAAAGTTCCCCTTATTTTGGAGCAAAAATGAAGAAATTTCTTTTTTTTATGGCATAAAGGTAGGCATTCTTCTTATTTTCAGACAAAAAGGCAGAAATTCCCCATATTTTGGGGGAAAAGGCAGAAATTCCCCTTATTTAGGGCAAAATTGCAGAAATTTCCCTAATTGTGGGGCAAAAAACAGAAATTCCCCTTATTTTGGGGCAAAGTTGCAGAAATTTCCCATATTATGGGGAAAAATTGCAGAAATTTCCCTTATTTTAGGGCAAAATTGCAGAAATTTCACTAATTGTGGGGCAAAAAGTCAGAAATTCTCTTTATTTTGGGGCATAACTCAGAACTTCCAATTATTTTGGGGCAAAATTCCAGAAATTTCTTTTATTTTGGGGCAAAATTGCAGAAATTTCACTTATTTTGGGGCAAAATTGCAGAAATTTCACTTATTTCAGGGTATTAAGTCAGAAATTTTCCTTATTTTGGGGCAAAAAATACAGAAATTCCCTTTGTTTTGGGAGAAAAAGGCAGAAATTCTACTTATTTAGAGGCAAATAAGCAGAAATTCCCCTTATTTTGGAGCAAAATTTCAGAAATTCCTCTAATTGTGGGGCAAAAAGGCAGAAATTCCCTATTTGTTGTTGCAAAATAACAGAAATTGTCCTTATTTGGGGGCAAAACTAGAAATTCCACTTATTTTGAGACAAAATTCCAGAAATTTCACTTAGTTTGGGGCAAAATTGCAGAAATTTCAATTATTTTGGGGCAAAATTGCAGAAATTTCACTTATTTCAGAAAAAAAAGTAGAAATTTTCTTATTTGGGGGCAAAAAGGCGAAAATTTGTATTATTTTGGTACAAAATTGCAGAAATTTTTTTAATTTTGGGGTAAAAATACAGAAATTTGCCATATTTTGGGGTAAAAATGCAGAAATTCCCCTTATTTTGAGGTAAAAAGGCTGAAATTCCCCTTATTAGGGTCCAAAAAAAAGAGAAATTTCATTTACTTTGTGGCAAAATTGCAGAAATTTCACTTATTTCAGGGAAAATAGGCAGAAATTTTTCTTATTTTGGGGCAAAAAGGCAGAAATTCCTAATATTTTGTGGCAAAAATGCAGAAATTCCCCTGATTTTGAGGTAAAAAGGCTGAAATTCCCCTTATTTGGGGGCAAAAATGCAGAAATTTCTTTTATTTTGGGGCAAAATTGCTGAAATTTCACTTATGTCACGGTAATAAGTCAGAAATTTTCCTTATTTTGGGGCAAAAACGACAGAAATTCCCTTTGTTTTTGGGGGGAAAGACAGAAATTCCACTTATTTAGAGGCAAAAAAGCAGAAATTCCCCTTATTTTGGAGCAAAAATGAAGAAATTTCCCTTTTTATGGCAAAAAGGTGTGCATTCTTCTTATTTTCGGGCAAAAATGCAGAAATTCCCCGTATTTTGGAGCAAAATTGCAGAAATTTTCCTAATTGTGAAGCAAAAAGGCAGAAATTCCCTATATGTTGGGGCATAAAGACAGAAATTCTCTTTATTTTGGGGCAAAACTCAGAAATTCCACTTATTTTTGGGCAAAATTCCAAAAATTTCCCTTATTTTGGGGCAAAATTGCAGAAATTTCACTTATTTTGGGGCAAAATTGCAGAAATTTCACTTATTTCAGGGAAAATAGGCAGAAATTTTTCTTATTTTGGGGCAAAAGGGCAGAAATTTTTAATATTTTGTGGCAAAAATGCAGAAATTTCCCTTATTTTGAGGTAAAAAGGCTGAAATTCCCATTATTTGGGAGCAAAAAGACAGAAATTTCCCTTATTTCGGGCAATTTGCAGAAATATCACTTATTTCAGGGTAATAAGTCAGAAATTTTCCTTATTTTGGGGCAAAAAAGAGAGAAATTCGCTTTGTTTTGGCGGAAAAAAAACAGAAATTCCACTTATTTAGAGGCAAAAAAGCAGAAATTCCCCTTATTTTGGAGCAAAAATGAAGAAATTTTCCTTTTTTATGGCAAAAAGGTATGCATTCTTCTTATTTTCGTGCAAAAAGGCAGAAATTCCACGTATTTTGGAGCAAAATTGCAGAAATTCCCCTAATTGTGGGGCAAAAAGGCAAAAATTCCTTATATGTTGGGGCATAAAGACAGAAATTCTCTTTATTTTGGGGCAGAACTCAGAAATTCCACTTATTTTGGGGCAAAATTCCAGAAGTTTCCCATATTTTGCGGTAAAATTGCAGAAATTTCACTTATTTAGGGGCAAAATTGCAGAAATTTCACTTATTTCAGAGAAAATAGGCAGAAATTTCCCTTATTTTGGGGCAAAAAGGCAGAAATTCCAATATTTTTTGGCAAAAATGCAGAAATTCCCCTTATTTTGAGGTAAAAAGGCTGAAATTCCCCTTATTTGTGGGCAAATGCAGAAATTTCCCCTATTTTGGGGCAAAATTGCAGAAATTTCACTTATTTCAGAGTAATAAGTCAGAAATTTTCCTTATTTTGGGGCAAAAAAGAGAGAAATTCGCTTTGTTTTGGGGGAAAAAAACAGAAATTCCACTTATTTAGAGGCAAAAACGCAGAAATTCCTTTTTTTTTTTGGAGCAAAAATGAAGAAATTTACCTTTTTTATGGCAAAAATGTATGCATTCTTCTTATTTTCGGGCAAAAAGGCAGAAATTCCCCGTATTTTGGAGCAAAATTGCAGAAATTCCCCTAATTGTGGGGCAAAAAGGCAGAAATTCCCTATATGTTAAGGCAGAAAGACAGAAATTCTCCTTATTTTGGGGTAAAACTCATAAATTCCACTTACTTTGGGGCAAAATTCCAGAAATTTCCCTTATTTTGGGGCAAAATTGCAGAAATTTCACTTATTTTGGGGCAAAATTGCAGATATTTCACTTATTTCAGAAAAAAAAAGAAATTTTCTTATTTTGAAGCAAAAAGGCAGAAATTTCTTTTATTTTGGTACAAAATTGCAGAAATTTTTTTTTTATTATGGGGCAAAAAAGCAGAAATTTCCCATATTTTGGGGCAAAAAGGCAGAAATTCCTAATATTTTGTGGCAAAAATGCAGAAATTCCTAATATTTTGTTGCAAAAATGCAGAAATTTCCCTTATTTTGAGGTAAAAATGCTGAAATTCCCCTTATTTGGGGGCAAAAAGGCAGAAATTTCCCTTATTTTGGGGAAAAATGGAAGAAATTTCACTTATTTCAGGGTAAAAAGTCAGAAATTTTTTTTATTTTGGGGCAAAAAGACAGAAATTCCCTTTGTTTGGGGGGAAAAATACAGAAATTCCACTTATTTAAAGGCAAAAAAGCAGAAATTCCCCTTATTTTGGAGCAAAAATGAATAAATTTTCCTTTTTTAAGGCAAAAAGGTATGTATTCTTCTTATTTTCAGGCAAAAAGGCAGAAATTTCCTGTATTTTGGAGCAAAATTGCAGAAATTCCCCTAATTTTGGGGCAAAAAGGCAGAAATTCCCTATATGTGGGCATAAAGAAAGAAATTCTCTTTATTTTGGGGCAGAACTAAATAATTACACTTATTGTGGGGCAAAATTCTAGAAATTTCCCATATTTTGGGGCAAAATTGCAGAAATTTCACTTATTTTGGGGCAAAAAGGAAGAAATTCCAATATTTTTTGGCAAAAATGCAGAAATTCACCTTATTTTGAGGTAAAAAGGCTGAAATTCCCCTTATTTGGGGGCAAATGCAGAAATTTCCCTTATTTTGGGGCAAAATTGCAGAAATTTCACTTATTTCAGGGTAATAAGTCAGAAATTTTCCTTATTTTGGGGCAAAAAAGAGACAAATTCGCTTTGTTTTGGGGGAAAAAGACAGAAATTCCACTTATTTAGAGGCAAAAAAGCAGAAATTCCCCTTATTTTAGAGCAAAAATGAAGAAATTTCCTTTTTTTATGGCAAAATGTAAGCATTCTTCTTATTTTCGGGCAAAAAGGCAGAAATACCCCGTATTTTGGAGCAAAATTGCAGAAATTCCCCTAATTGTGGGTCAAAAAGGCAGATATTTCCTATATATTGGGGGAAAAGACAGAAATTCTCCTTATTTTGGGGCAAAACTCAGAAATTCCACTTATTTTGAGGCAAAATTCCAGAAATTTCCCTTATTTTGGGGCATAATTGCAGAAATTTCACTTATTTTGGGGCAAAATTGCAGAAATTTCACTTATTTCAGAAAAAAAGGAGAAATTTTTTTATTTTGAAGCAAAAAGGCAGAAATTTCTTTTATTTTGGCACAAAATGGCAGAAATTTTTTTTTATTTTGGGGCAAAAAGGCAGAAATTTCCCATATTTTGGGGCAAAAATGCAGAAATTCTTCTTATTTTTAGGTAAAAAGGCTGAAATTAACCTTATTTGGGGGCAAAAAGGCAGAAATTCCTAATATTTTGTGGCAAAAATGTAGAAGTTTCCCTTATTTTGAGGTAAAAAGGCTGAAATTCCTTTTATTTTGAGGGAAAAAGGCTGAAATTCCCCTTATTTAAGGGCAAAAAGGCAGAAATTTTACTTATTTTGGCGCAAAATTGCAGAAATTTCACTTATTTCAGGGTAATAAGTCAGAAATTTTCCTTATTTTGGGGCAAAAAATACAGAAATTCCCTTTGTTTTGGGGGAAAAACACAGAAATTCCACTTATTTAGAGGAAAAAAAGCAGAAATTCCCCTTAATTTGGAGCAAAAATGAAGAAATTTCCCTTTTTTATGGCAAAAAGGTATGCATTCTTCTTATTTTCAGGCAAAAAAGCAGAAATTCCCCGTATTTTGGAGCTAAATTGCAGAAATTCCCCTAATTGTGGGGCAAAAAAGCAGAAATTCCCATATGTTAAGGCAGAAAGACAGAAATTCTCCTTATTTTGGGGTAAAACTCATAAATTCCACTTACTTTGGGGCAAAATTCCAGAAATTTCCCTTATTTTGGGGCAAAATTGCAGAAATTTCACTTATTTTGGGGCAAAATTGCAGAAATTTTACTTATTTAAGGGAAAAAAGGCAGAAATTTTCCTTATTTTGGGGCAAAAAGGCAGAAATTCATAAAATTTTGTGCCAAAATTCAGAAATTCCTTATATTTTGAGGTAAAAAGGCTGAAATTCCCTTTATTTGGGGGCAAAAAAGCAGAAATTTCCCTTATTTTGGGGCAAAATTGCAGAAATTTCACTTATTTCAGGGTAATAAGTCAGAAATTTTCCTTATTTTGGGGCAAAAAATACAGAAATTCCCTTTGTTTTGGGAGAAAAAGGCAGAAATTCTACTTATTTAGAGGCAAATAAGCAGAAATTCCCCTTATTTTGGAGCAAAATTTCAGAAATTCCTCTAATTGTGGGGCAAAAAGGCAGAAATTCCCTATTTGTTGTTGCAAAATAACAGAAATTGTCCTTATTTGGGGGCAAAACTAGAAATTCCACTTATTTTGAGACAAAATTCCAGAAATTTCACTTAGTTTGGGGCAAAATTGCAGAAATTTCAATTATTTTGGGGCAAAATTGCAGAAATTTCACTTATTTCAGAAAAAAAAGTAGAAATTTTCTTATTTGGGGGCAAAAAGGCGAAAATTTGTATTATTTTGGTACAAAATTGCAGAAATTTTTTTAATTTTGGGGTAAAAATACAAAAATTTGCCATATTTTGGGGTAAAAATGCAGAAATTCCCCTTATTTTGAGGTAAAAAGGCTGAAATTCCCCTTATTAGGGTCCAAAAAAAAAGAGAAATTTCATTTACTTTGTGGCAAAATTGCAGAAATTTCACTTATTTCAGGGAAAATAGGCAGAAATTTTTCTTATTTTGGGGCAAAAAGGCAGAAATTCCTAATATTTTGTGGCAAAAATGCAGAAATTCCCCTGATTTTGAGGTAAAAAGGCTGAAATTCCCCTTATTTGGGGGCAAAAATGCAGAAATTTCTTTTATTTTGGGGCAAAATTGCTGAAATTTCACTTATGTCACGGTAATAAGTCAGAAATTTTCCTTATTTTGGGGCAAAAACGACAGAAATTCCCTTTGTTTTTGGGGGGAAAGACAGAAATTCCACTTATTTAGAGGCAAAAAAGCAGAAATTCCCCTTATTTTGGAGCAAAAATGAAGAAATTTCCCTTTTTATGGCAAAAAGGTGTGCATTCTTCTTATTTTCGGGCAAAAATGCAGAAATTCCCCGTATTTTGGAGCAAAATTGCAGAAATTTTCCTAATTGTGAAGCAAAAAGGCAGAAATTCCCTATATGTTGGGGCATAAAGACAGAAATTCTCTTTATTTTGGGGCAAAACTCAGAAATTCCACTTATTTTTGGGCAAAATTCCAAAAATTTCCCTTATTTTGGGGCAAAATTGCAGAAATTTCACTTATTTTGGGGCAAAATTGCAGAAATTTCACTTATTTCAGGGAAAATAGGCAGAAATTTTTCTTATTTTGGGGCAAAAGGGCAGAAATTTTTAATATTTTGTGGCAAAAATGCAGAAATTTCCCTTATTTTGAGGTAAAAAGGCTGAAATTCCCATTATTTGGGAGCAAAAAGACAGAAATTTCCCTTATTTCGGGCAATTTGCAGAAATATCACTTATTTCAGGGTAATAAGTCAGAAATTTTCCTTATTTTGGGGCAAAAAAGAGAGAAATTCGCTTTGTTTTGGCGGAAAAAAAACAGAAATTCCACTTATTTAGAGGCAAAAAAGCAGAAATTCCCCTTATTTTGGAGCAAAAATGAAGAAATTTTCCTTTTTTATGGCAAAAAGGTATGCATTCTTCTTATTTTCGTGCAAAAAGGCAGAAATTCCACGTATTTTGGAGCAAAATTGCAGAAATTCCCCTAATTGTGGGGCAAAAAGGCAAAAATTCCTTATATGTTGGGGCATAAAGACAGAAATTCTCTTTATTTTGGGGCAGAACTCAGAAATTCCACTTATTTTGGGGCAAAATTCCAGAAGTTTCCCATATTTTGCGGTAAAATTGCAGAAATTTCACTTATTTAGGGGCAAAATTGCAGAAATTTCACTTATTTCAGAGAAAATAGGCAGAAATTTCCCTTATTTTGGGGCAAAAAGGCAGAAATTCCAATATTTTTTGGCAAAAATGCAGAAATTCCCCTTATTTTGAGGTAAAAAGGCTGAAATTCCCCTTATTTGTGGGCAAATGCAGAAATTTCCCCTATTTTGGGGCAAAATTGCAGAAATTTCACTTATTTCAGAGTAATAAGTCAGAAATTTTCCTTATTTTGGGGCAAAAAAGAGAGAAATTCGCTTTGTTTTGGGGGAAAAAAACAGAAATTCCACTTATTTAGAGGCAAAAACGCAGAAATTCCTTTTTTTTTTTGGAGCAAAAATGAAGAAATTTACCTTTTTTATGGCAAAAATGTATGCATTCTTCTTATTTTCGGGCAAAAAGGCAGAAATTCCCCGTATTTTGGAGCAAAATTGCAGAAATTCCCCTAATTGTGGGGCAAAAAGGCAGAAATTCCCTATATGTTAAGGCAGAAAGACAGAAATTCTCCTTATTTTGGGGTAAAACTCATAAATTCCACTTACTTTGGGGCAAAATTCCAGAAATTTCCCTTATTTTGGGGCAAAATTGCAGAAATTTCACTTATTTTGGGGCAAAATTGCAGATATTTCACTTATTTCAGAAAAAAAAAGAAATTTTCTTATTTTGAAGCAAAAAGGCAGAAATTTCTTTTATTTTGGTACAAAATTGCAGAAATTTTTTTTTTATTATGGGGCAAAAAAGCAGAAATTTCCCATATTTTGGGGCAAAAAGGCAGAAATTCCTAATATTTTGTGGCAAAAATGCAGAAATTCCTAATATTTTGTTGCAAAAATGCAGAAATTTCCCTTATTTTGAGGTAAAAATGCTGAAATTCCCCTTATTTGGGGGCAAAAAGGCAGAAATTTCCCTTATTTTGGGGAAAAATGGAAGAAATTTCACTTATTTCAGGGTAAAAAGTCAGAAATTTTTTTTATTTTGGGGCAAAAAGACAGAAATTCCCTTTGTTTGGGGGGAAAAATACAGAAATTCCACTTATTTAAAGGCAAAAAAGCAGAAATTCCCCTTATTTTGGAGCAAAAATGAATAAATTTTCCTTTTTTAAGGCAAAAAGGTATGCATTCTTCTTATTTTCAGGCAAAAAGGCAGAAATTTCCTGTATTTTGGAGCAAAATTGCAGAAATTCCCCTAATTTTGGGGCAAAAAGGCAGAAATTCCCTATATGTGGGCATAAAGAAAGAAATTCTCTTTATTTTGGGGCAGAACTAAATAATTACACTTATTGTGGGGCAAAATTCTAGAAATTTCCCATATTTTGGGGCAAAATTGCAGAAATTTCACTTATTTTGGGGCAAAAAGGAAGAAATTCCAATATTTTTTGGCAAAAATGCAGAAATTCACCTTATTTTGAGGTAAAAAGGCTGAAATTCCCCTTATTTGGGGGCAAATGCAGAAATTTCCCTTATTTTGGGGCAAAATTGCAGAAATTTCACTTATTTCAGGGTAATAAGTCAGAAATTTTCCTTATTTTGGGGCAAAAAATACAGAAATTCCCTTTGTTTTGGGAGAAAAAGGCAGAAATTCTACTTATTTAGAGGCAAATAAGCAGAAATTCCCCTTATTTTGGAGCAAAATTTCAGAAATTCCTCTAATTGTGGGGCAAAAAGGCAGAAATTCCCTATTTGTTGTTGCAAAATAACAGAAATTGTCCTTATTTGGGGGCAAAACTAGAAATTCCACTTATTTTGAGACAAAATTCCAGAAATTTCACTTAGTTTGGGGCAAAATTGCAGAAATTTCAATTATTTTGGGGCAAAATTGCAGAAATTTCACTTATTTCAGAAAAAAAAGTAGAAATTTTCTTATTTGGGGGCAAAAAGGCGAAAATTTGTATTATTTTGGTACAAAATTGCAGAAATTTTTTTAATTTTGGGGTAAAAATACAAAAATTTGCCATATTTTGGGGTAAAAATGCAGAAATTCCCCTTATTTTGAGGTAAAAAGGCTGAAATTCCCCTTATTAGGGTCCAAAAAAAAGAGAAATTTCATTTACTTTGTGGCAAAATTGCAGAAATTTCACTTATTTCAGGGAAAATAGGCAGAAATTTTTCTTATTTTGGGGCAAAAAGGCAGAAATTCCTAATATTTTGTGGCAAAAATGCAGAAATTCCCCTGATTTTGAGGTAAAAAGGCTGAAATTCCCCTTATTTGGGGGCAAAAATGCAGAAATTTCTTTTATTTTGGGGCAAAATTGCTGAAATTTCACTTATGTCACGGTAATAAGTCAGAAATTTTCCTTATTTTGGGGCAAAAACGACAGAAATTCCCTTTGTTTTTGGGGGGAAAGACAGAAATTCCACTTATTTAGAGGCAAAAAAGCAGAAATTCCCCTTATTTTGGAGCAAAAATGAAGAAATTTCCCTTTTTATGGCAAAAAGGTGTGCATTCTTCTTATTTTCGGGCAAAAATGCAGAAATTCCCCGTATTTTGGAGCAAAATTGCAGAAATTTTCCTAATTGTGAAGCAAAAAGGCAGAAATTCCCTATATGTTGGGGCATAAAGACAGAAATTCTCTTTATTTTGGGGCAAAACTCAGAAATTCCACTTATTTTTGGGCAAAATTCCAAAAATTTCCCTTATTTTGGGGCAAAATTGCAGAAATTTCACTTATTTTGGGGCAAAATTGCAGAAATTTCACTTATTTCAGGGAAAATAGGCAGAAATTTTTCTTATTTTGGGGCAAAAGGGCAGAAATTTTTAATATTTTGTGGCAAAAATGCAGAAATTTCCCTTATTTTGAGGTAAAAAGGCTGAAATTCCCATTATTTGGGAGCAAAAAGACAGAAATTTCCCTTATTTCGGGCAATTTGCAGAAATATCACTTATTTCAGGGTAATAAGTCAGAAATTTTCCTTATTTTGGGGCAAAAAAGAGAGAAATTCGCTTTGTTTTGGCGGAAAAAAACAGAAATTCCACTTATTTAGAGGCAAAAAAGCAGAAATTCCCCTTATTTTGGAGCAAAAATGAAGAAATTTTCCTTTTTTATGGCAAAAAGGTATGCATTCTTCTTATTTTCGTGCAAAAAGGCAGAAATTCCACGTATTTTGGAGCAAAATTGCAGAAATTCCCCTAATTGTGGGGCAAAAAGGCAAAAATTCCTTATATGTTGGGGCATAAAGACAGAAATTCTCTTTATTTTGGGACAGAACTCAGAAATTCCACTTATTTTGGGGCAAAATTCCAGAAGTTTCCCATATTTTGCGGTAAAATTGCAGAAATTTCACTTATTTAGGGGCAAAATTGCAGAAATTTCACTTATTTCAGAGAAAATAGGCAGAAATTTCCCTTATTTTGGGGCAAAAAGGCAGAAATTCCAATATTTTTTGGCAAAAATGCAGAAATTCCCCTTATTTTGAGGTAAAAAGGCTGAAATTCCCCTTATTTGTGGGCAAATGCAGAAATTTCCCCTATTTTGGGGCAAAATTGCAGAAATTTCACTTATTTCAGAGTAATAAGTCAGAAATTTTCCTTATTTTGGGGCAAAAAAGAGAGAAATTCGCTTTGTTTTGGGGGAAAAAAACAGAAATTCCACTTATTTAGAGGCAAAAACGCAGAAATTCCTTTTTTTTTTTGGAGCAAAAATGAAGAAATTTACCTTTTTTATGGCAAAAATGTATGCATTCTTCTTATTTTCGGGCAAAAAGGCAGAAATTCCCCGTATTTTGGAGCAAAATTGCAGAAATTCCCCTAATTGTGGGGCAAAAAGGCAGAAATTCCCTATATGTTAAGGCAGAAAGACAGAAATTCTCCTTATTTTGGGGTAAAACTCATAAATTCCACTTACTTTGGGGCAAAATTCCAGAAATTTCCCTTATTTTGGGGCAAAATTGCAGAAATTTCACTTATTTTGGGGCAAAATTGCAGATATTTCACTTATTTCAGAAAAAAAAAGAAATTTTCTTATTTTGAAGCAAAAAGGCAGAAATTTCTTTTATTTTGGTACAAAATTGCAGAAATTTTTTTTTTTATTATGGGGCAAAAAAGCAGAAATTTCCCATATTTTGGGGCAAAAAGGCAGAAATTCCTAATATTTTGTGGCAAAAATGCAGAAATTCCTAATATTTTGTTGCAAAAATGCAGAAATTTCCCTTATTTTGAGGTAAAAATGCTGAAATTCCCCTTATTTGGGGGCAAAAAGGCAGAAATTTCCCTTATTTTGGGGAAAAATGGAAGAAATTTCACTTATTTCAGGGTAAAAAGTCAGAAATTTTTTTTATTTTGGGGCAAAAAGACAGAAATTCCCTTTGTTTGGGGGGAAAAATACAGAAATTCCACTTATTTAAAGGCAAAAAAGCAGAAATTCCCCTTATTTTGGAGCAAAAATGAATAAATTTTCCTTTTTTAAGGCAAAAAGGTATGTATTCTTCTTATTTTCAGGCAAAAAGGCAGAAATTTCCTGTATTTTGGAGCAAAATTGCAGAAATTCCCCTAATTTTGGGGCAAAAAGGCAGAAATTCCCTATATGTGGGCATAAAGAAAGAAATTCTCTTTATTTTGGGGCAGAACTAAATAATTACACTTATTGTGGGGCAAAATTCTAGAAATTTCCCATATTTTGGGGCAAAATTGCAGAAATTTCACTTATTTTGGGGCAAAAAGGAAGAAATTCCAATATTTTTTGGCAAAAATGCAGAAATTCACCTTATTTTGAGGTAAAAAGGCTGAAATTCCCCTTATTTGGGGGCAAATGCAGAAATTTCCCTTATTTTGGGGCAAAATTGCAGAAATTTCACTTATTTCAGGGTAATAAGTCAGAAATTTTCCTTATTTTGGGGCAAAAAAGAGACAAATTCGCTTTGTTTTGGGGGAAAAAGACAGAAATTCCACTTATTTAGAGGCAAAAAAGCAGAAATTCCCCTTATTTTAGAGCAAAAATGAAGAAATTTCCTTTTTTTATGGCAAAATGTAAGCATTCTTCTTATTTTCGGGCAAAAAGGCAGAAATACCCCGTATTTTGGAGCAAAATTGCAGAAATTCCCCTAATTGTGGGTCAAAAAGGCAGATATTTCCTATATATTGGGGGAAAAGACAGAAATTCTCCTTATTTTGGGGCAAAACTCAGAAATTCCACTTATTTTGAGGCAAAATTCCAGAAATTTCCCTTATTTTGGGGCATAATTGCAGAAATTTCACTTATTTTGGGGCAAAATTGCAGAAATTTCACTTATTTCAGAAAAAAAGGAGAAATTTTTTTATTTTGAAGCAAAAAGGCAGAAATTTCTTTTATTTTGGCACAAAATGGCAGAAATTTTTTTTTATTTTGGGGCAAAAAGGCAGAAATTTCCCATATTTTGGGGCAAAAATGCAGAAATTCTTCTTATTTTTAGGTAAAAAGGCTGAAATTAACCTTATTTGGGGGCAAAAAGGCAGAAATTCCTAATATTTTGTGGCAAAAATGTAGAAGTTTCCCTTATTTTGAGGTAAAAAGGCTGAAATTCCTTTTATTTTGAGGGAAAAAGGCTGAAATTCCCCTTATTTAAGGGCAAAAAGGCAGAAATTTTACTTATTTTGGCGCAAAATTGCAGAAATTTCACTTATTTCAGGGTAATAAGTCAGAAATTTTCCTTATTTTGGGGCAAAAAATACAGAAATTCCCTTTGTTTTGGGGGAAAAACACAGAAATTCCACTTATTTAGAGGAAAAAAAGCAGAAATTCCCCTTAATTTGGAGCAAAAATGAAGAAATTTCCCTTTTTTATGGCAAAAAGGTATGCATTCTTCTTATTTTCAGGCAAAAAAGCAGAAATTCCCCGTATTTTGGAGCTAAATTGCAGAAATTCCCCTAATTGTGGGGCAAAAAAGCAGAAATTCCCATATGTTAAGGCAGAAAGACAGAAATTCTCCTTATTTTGGGGTAAAACTCATAAATTCCACTTACTTTGGGGCAAAATTCCAGAAATTTCCCTTATTTTGGGGCAAAATTGCAGAAATTTCACTTATTTTGGGGCAAAATTGCAGAAATTTTACTTATTTAAGGGAAAAAAGGCAGAAATTTTCCTTATTTTGGGGCAAAAAGGCAGAAATTCATAAAATTTTGTGCCAAAATTCAGAAATTCCTTATATTTTGAGGTAAAAAGGCTGAAATTCCCTTTATTTGGGGGCAAAAAAGCAGAAATTTCCCTTATTTTGGGGCAAAATTGCAGAAATTTCACTTATTTCAGGGTAATAAGTCAGAAATTTTCCTTATTTTGGGGCAAAAAATACAGAAATTCCCTTTGTTTTGGGAGAAAAAGGCAGAAATTCTACTTATTTAGAGGCAAATAAGCAGAAATTCCCCTTATTTTGGAGCAAAATTTCAGAAATTCCTCTAATTGTGGGGCAAAAAGGCAGAAATTCCCTATTTGTTGTTGCAAAATAACAGAAATTGTCCTTATTTGGGGGCAAAACTAGAAATTCCACTTATTTTGAGACAAAATTCCAGAAATTTCACTTAGTTTGGGGCAAAATTGCAGAAATTTCAATTATTTTGGGGCAAAATTGCAGAAATTTCACTTATTTCAGAAAAAAAAGTAGAAATTTTCTTATTTGGGGGCAAAAAGGCGAAAATTTGTATTATTTTGGTACAAAATTGCAGAAATTTTTTTAATTTTGGGGTAAAAATACAAAAATTTGCCATATTTTGGGGTAAAAATGCAGAAATTCCCCTTATTTTGAGGTAAAAAGGCTGAAATTCCCCTTATTAGGGTCCAAAAAAAAAGAGAAATTTCATTTACTTTGTGGCAAAATTGCAGAAATTTCACTTATTTCAGGGAAAATAGGCAGAAATTTTTCTTATTTTGGGGCAAAAAGGCAGAAATTCCTAATATTTTGTGGCAAAAATGCAGAAATTCCCCTGATTTTGAGGTAAAAAGGCTGAAATTCCCCTTATTTGGGGGCAAAAATGCAGAAATTTCTTTTATTTTGGGGCAAAATTGCTGAAATTTCACTTATGTCACGGTAATAAGTCAGAAATTTTCCTTATTTTGGGGCAAAAACGACAGAAATTCCCTTTGTTTTTGGGGGGAAAGACAGAAATTCCACTTATTTAGAGGCAAAAAAGCAGAAATTCCCCTTATTTTGGAGCAAAAATGAAGAAATTTCCCTTTTTATGGCAAAAAGGTGTGCATTCTTCTTATTTTCGGGCAAAAATGCAGAAATTCCCCGTATTTTGGAGCAAAATTGCAGAAATTTTCCTAATTGTGAAGCAAAAAGGCAGAAATTCCCTATATGTTGGGGCATAAAGACAGAAATTCTCTTTATTTTGGGGCAAAACTCAGAAATTCCACTTATTTTTGGGCAAAATTCCAAAAATTTCCCTTATTTTGGGGCAAAATTGCAGAAATTTCACTTATTTTGGGGCAAAATTGCAGAAATTTCACTTATTTCAGGGAAAATAGGCAGAAATTTTTCTTATTTTGGGGCAAAAGGGCAGAAATTTTTAATATTTTGTGGCAAAAATGCAGAAATTTCCCTTATTTTGAGGTAAAAAGGCTGAAATTCCCATTATTTGGGAGCAAAAAGACAGAAATTTCCCTTATTTCGGGCAATTTGCAGAAATATCACTTATTTCAGGGTAATAAGTCAGAAATTTTCCTTATTTTGGGGCAAAAAAGAGAGAAATTCGCTTTGTTTTGGCGGAAAAAAACAGAAATTCCACTTATTTAGAGGCAAAAAAGCAGAAATTCCCCTTATTTTGGAGCAAAAATGAAGAAATTTTCCTTTTTTATGGCAAAAAGGTATGCATTCTTCTTATTTTCGTGCAAAAAGGCAGAAATTCCACGTATTTTGGAGCAAAATTGCAGAAATTCCCCTAATTGTGGGGCAAAAAGGCAAAAATTCCTTATATGTTGGGGCATAAAGACAGAAATTCTCTTTATTTTGGGACAGAACTCAGAAATTCCACTTATTTTGGGGCAAAATTCCAGAAGTTTCCCATATTTTGCGGTAAAATTGCAGAAATTTCACTTATTTAGGGGCAAAATTGCAGAAATTTCACTTATTTCAGAGAAAATAGGCAGAAATTTCCCTTATTTTGGGGCAAAAAGGCAGAAATTCCAATATTTTTTGGCAAAAATGCAGAAATTCCCCTTATTTTGAGGTAAAAAGGCTGAAATTCCCCTTATTTGTGGGCAAATGCAGAAATTTCCCCTATTTTGGGGCAAAATTGCAGAAATTTCACTTATTTCAGAGTAATAAGTCAGAAATTTTCCTTATTTTGGGGCAAAAAAGAGAGAAATTCGCTTTGTTTTGGGGGAAAAAAACAGAAATTCCACTTATTTAGAGGCAAAAACGCAGAAATTCCTTTTTTTTTTTGGAGCAAAAATGAAGAAATTTACCTTTTTTATGGCAAAAATGTATGCATTCTTCTTATTTTCGGGCAAAAAGGCAGAAATTCCCCGTATTTTGGAGCAAAATTGCAGAAATTCCCCTAATTGTGGGGCAAAAAGGCAGAAATTCCCTATATGTTAAGGCAGAAAGACAGAAATTCTCCTTATTTTGGGGTAAAACTCATAAATTCCACTTACTTTGGGGCAAAATTCCAGAAATTTCCCTTATTTTGGGGCAAAATTGCAGAAATTTCACTTATTTTGGGGCAAAATTGCAGATATTTCACTTATTTCAGAAAAAAAAAGAAATTTTCTTATTTTGAAGCAAAAAGGCAGAAATTTCTTTTATTTTGGTACAAAATTGCAGAAATTTTTTTTTTTATTATGGGGCAAAAAAGCAGAAATTTCCCATATTTTGGGGCAAAAAGGCAGAAATTCCTAATATTTTGTGGCAAAAATGCAGAAATTCCTAATATTTTGTTGCAAAAATGCAGAAATTTCCCTTATTTTGAGGTAAAAATGCTGAAATTCCCCTTATTTGGGGGCAAAAAGGCAGAAATTTCCCTTATTTTGGGGAAAAATGGAAGAAATTTCACTTATTTCAGGGTAAAAAGTCAGAAATTTTTTTTATTTTGGGGCAAAAAGACAGAAATTCCCTTTGTTTGGGGGGAAAAATACAGAAATTCCACTTATTTAAAGGCAAAAAAGCAGAAATTCCCCTTATTTTGGAGCAAAAATGAATAAATTTTCCTTTTTTAAGGCAAAAAGGTATGTATTCTTCTTATTTTCAGGCAAAAAGGCAGAAATTTCCTGTATTTTGGAGCAAAATTGCAGAAATTCCCCTAATTTTGGGGCAAAAAGGCAGAAATTCCCTATATGTGGGCATAAAGAAAGAAATTCTCTTTATTTTGGGGCAGAACTAAATAATTACACTTATTGTGGGGCAAAATTCTAGAAATTTCCCATATTTTGGGGCAAAATTGCAGAAATTTCACTTATTTTGGGGCAAAAAGGAAGAAATTCCAATATTTTTTGGCAAAAATGCAGAAATTCACCTTATTTTGAGGTAAAAAGGCTGAAATTCCCCTTATTTGGGGGCAAATGCAGAAATTTCCCTTATTTTGGGGCAAAATTGCAGAAATTTCACTTATTTCAGGGTAATAAGTCAGAAATTTTCCTTATTTTGGGGCAAAAAAGAGACAAATTCGCTTTGTTTTGGGGGAAAAAGACAGAAATTCCACTTATTTAGAGGCAAAAAAGCAGAAATTCCCCTTATTTTAGAGCAAAAATGAAGAAATTTCCTTTTTTTATGGCAAAATGTAAGCATTCTTCTTATTTTCGGGCAAAAAGGCAGAAATACCCCGTATTTTGGAGCAAAATTGCAGAAATTCCCCTAATTGTGGGTCAAAAAGGCAGATATTTCCTATATATTGGGGGAAAAGACAGAAATTCTCCTTATTTTGGGGCAAAACTCAGAAATTCCACTTATTTTGAGGCAAAATTCCAGAAATTTCCCTTATTTTGGGGCATAATTGCAGAAATTTCACTTATTTTGGGGCAAAATTGCAGAAATTTCACTTATTTCAGAAAAAAAGTAGAAATTTTTTTATTTTGAAGCAAAAAGGCAGAAATTTCTTTTATTTTGGCACAAAATGGCAGAAATTTTTTTTTATTTTGGGGCAAAAAGGCAGAAATTTCCCATATTTTGGGGCAAAAATGCAGAAATTCTTCTTATTTTTAGGTAAAAAGGCTGAAATTAACCTTATTTGGGGGCAAAAAGGCAGAAATTCCTAATATTTTGTGGCAAAAATGTAGAAGTTTCCCTTATTTTGAGGTAAAAAGGCTGAAATTCCTTTTATTTTGAGGGAAAAAGGCTGAAATTCCCCTTATTTAAGGGCAAAAAGGCAGAAATTTTACTTATTTTGGCGCAAAATTGCAGAAATTTCACTTATTTCAGGGTAATAAGTCAGAAATTTTCCTTATTTTGGGGCAAAAAATACAGAAATTCCCTTTGTTTTGGGGGAAAAACACAGAAATTCCACTTATTTAGAGGAAAAAAAGCAGAAATTCCCCTTAATTTGGAGCAAAAATGAAGAAATTTCCCTTTTTTATGGCAAAAAGGTATGCATTCTTCTTATTTTCAGGCAAAAAAGCAGAAATTCCCCGTATTTTGGAGCTAAATTGCAGAAATTCCCCTAATTGTGGGGCAAAAAAGCAGAAATTCCCATATGTTAAGGCAGAAAGACAGAAATTCTCCTTATTTTGGGGTAAAACTCATAAATTCCACTTACTTTGGGGCAAAATTCCAGAAATTTCCCTTATTTTGGGGCAAAATTGCAGAAATTTCACTTATTTTGGGGCAAAATTGCAGAAATTTTAATTATTTAAGGGAAAAAAGGCAGAAATTTTCCTTATTTTGGGGCAATAAGGCAGAAATTCATAAAATTTTGTGCCAAAATTCAGAAATTCCTTATATTTTGAGGTAAAAAGGCTGAAATTCCCTTTATTTGGGGGCAAAAAAGCAGAAATTTCCCTTATTTTGGGGCAAAATTGCAGAAATTTCACTTATTTCAGGGTAATAAGTCAGAAATTTTCCTTATTTTGGGGCAAAAAATACAGAAATTCCCTTTGTTTTGGGAGAAAAAGGCAGAAATTCTACTTATTTAGAGGCAAATAAGCAGAAATTCCCCTTATTTTGGAGCAAAATTTCAGAAATTCCTCTAATTGTGGGGCAAAAAGGCAGAAATTCCCTATTTGTTGTTGCAAAATAACAGAAATTGTCCTTATTTGGGGGCAAAACTAGAAATTCCACTTATTTTGAGACAAAATTCCAGAAATTTCACTTAGTTTGGGGCAAAATTGCAGAAATTTCAATTATTTTGGGGCAAAATTGCAGAAATTTCACTTATTTCAGAAAAAAAAGTAGAAATTTTCTTATTTGGGGGCAAAAAGGCGAAAATTTGTATTATTTTGGTACAAAATTGCAGAAATTTTTTTAATTTTGGGGTAAAAATACAAAAATTTGCCATATTTTGGGGTAAAAATGCAGAAATTCCCCTTATTTTGAGGTAAAAAGGCTGAAATTCCCCTTATTAGGGTCCAAAAAAAAGAGAAATTTCATTTACTTTGTGGCAAAATTGCAGAAATTTCACTTATTTCAGGGAAAATAGGCAGAAATTTTTCTTATTTTGGGGCAAAAAGGCAGAAATTCCTAATATTTTGTGGCAAAAATGCAGAAATTCCCCTGATTTTGAGGTAAAAAGGCTGAAATTCCCCTTATTTGGGGGCAAAAATGCAGAAATTTCTTTTATTTTGGGGCAAAATTGCTGAAATTTCACTTATGTCACGGTAATAAGTCAGAAATTTTCCTTATTTTGGGGCAAAAACGACAGAAATTCCCTTTGTTTTTGGGGGGAAAGACAGAAATTCCACTTATTTAGAGGCAAAAAAGCAGAAATTCCCCTTATTTTGGAGCAAAAATGAAGAAATTTCCCTTTTTATGGCAAAAAGGTGTGCATTCTTCTTATTTTCGGGCAAAAATGCAGAAATTCCCCGTATTTTGGAGCAAAATTGCAGAAATTTTCCTAATTGTGAAGCAAAAAGGCAGAAATTCCCTATATGTTGGGGCATAAAGACAGAAATTCTCTTTATTTTGGGGCAAAACTCAGAAATTCCACTTATTTTTGGGCAAAATTCCAAAAATTTCCCTTATTTTGGGGCAAAATTGCAGAAATTTCACTTATTTTGGGGCAAAATTGCAGAAATTTCACTTATTTCAGGGAAAATAGGCAGAAATTTTTCTTATTTTGGGGCAAAAGGGCAGAAATTTTTAATATTTTGTGGCAAAAATGCAGAAATTTCCCTTATTTTGAGGTAAAAAGGCTGAAATTCCCATTATTTGGGAGCAAAAAGACAGAAATTTCCCTTATTTCGGGCAATTTGCAGAAATATCACTTATTTCAGGGTAATAAGTCAGAAATTTTCCTTATTTTGGGGCAAAAAAGAGAGAAATTCGCTTTGTTTTGGCGGAAAAAAAACAGAAATTCCACTTATTTAGAGGCAAAAAAGCAGAAATTCCCCTTATTTTGGAGCAAAAATGAAGAAATTTTCCTTTTTTATGGCAAAAAGGTATGCATTCTTCTTATTTTCGTGCAAAAAGGCAGAAATTCCACGTATTTTGGAGCAAAATTGCAGAAATTCCCCTAATTGTGGGGCAAAAAGGCAAAAATTCCTTATATGTTGGGGCATAAAGACAGAAATTCTCTTTATTTTGGGGCAGAACTCAGAAATTCCACTTATTTTGGGGCAAAATTCCAGAAGTTTCCCATATTTTGCGGTAAAATTGCAGAAATTTCACTTATTTAGGGGCAAAATTGCAGAAATTTCACTTATTTCAGAGAAAATAGGCAGAAATTTCCCTTATTTTGGGGCAAAAAGGCAGAAATTCCAATATTTTTTGGCAAAAATGCAGAAATTCCCCTTATTTTGAGGTAAAAAGGCTGAAATTCCCCTTATTTGTGGGCAAATGCAGAAATTTCCCCTATTTTGGGGCAAAATTGCAGAAATTTCACTTATTTCAGAGTAATAAGTCAGAAATTTTCCTTATTTTGGGGCAAAAAAGAGAGAAATTCGCTTTGTTTTGGGGGAAAAAACAGAAATTCCACTTATTTAGAGGCAAAAAAGCAGAAATTCCTTTTTTTTTTTTGGAGCAAAAATGAAGAAATTTCCCTTTTTTATGGCAAAAATGTATGCATTCTTCTTATTTTCGGGCAAAAAGGCAGAAATTCCCCGTATTTGGAGCAAAATTGCAGAAATTCCCCTAATTGTGGGGCAAAAAGGCAGAAATTCCCTATATGTTAAGGCAGAAAGACAGAAATTCTCCTTATTTTGGGGTAAAACTCATAAATTCCACTTACTTTGGGGCAAAATTCCAGAAATTTCACTTATTTTGGGGCAAAATTGCAGAAATTTCACTTATTTTGGGGCAAAATTGCAGATATTTCACTTATTTCAGAAAAAAAAAGAAATTTTCTTATTTTGAAACAAAAAGGCAGAAATTTCTTTTATTTTGGTACAAAATTGCAGAAATTTTTTTTTTATTATGGGGCAAAAAAGCAGAAATTTCCCATATTTTGGGGCAAAAAGGCAGAAATTCCTAATATTTTGTGGCAAAAATGCAGAAATTCCTAATATTTTGTTGCAAAAATGCAGAAATTTCCCTTATTTTGAGGTAAAAATGCTGAAATTCCCCTTATTTGGGGGCAAAAAGGCAGAAATTTCCCTTATTTTGGGGAAAAATGGAAGAAATTTCACTTATTTCAGGGTAAAAAGTCAGAAATTTTTTTTATTTTGGGGCAAAAAAACAGAAATTCCCTTTGTTTGGGGGGAAAAATACAGAAATTCCACTTATTTAAAGGCAAAAAAGCAGAAATTCCCCTTATTTTGGAGCAAAAATGAATAAATTTTCCTTTTTTAAGGCAAAAAGGTATGCATTCTTCTTATTTTCAGGCAAAAAGGCAGAAATTCCCTGTATTTTGGAGCAAAATTGCAGAAATTCCCCTAATTTTGGGGCAAAAAGGCAGAAATTCCCTATATGTGGGCATAAAGAAAGAAATTCTCTTTATTTTGTGGCAGAACTAAGTAATTACACTTATTTTGGGGCAAAATTCCAGAAATTTCCCATATTTTTTGGCAAAATTGCAGAAATTTCACTTATTTTGGGGCAAAAAGGCAGAAATTCCAATATTTTTTGGCAAAAATGCAGAAATTCACCTTATTTTGAGGTAAAAAGGCTGAAATTCCCCTTATTTGGGGGCACATGCAGAAATTTCCCTTATTTTGGGGCAAAATTGCAGAAATTTCACTTATTTCAGGGTAATAAGTCAGAAATTTTCCTTATTTTGGGGCAAAAAAGAGACAAATTCGCTTTGTTTTGGGGGAAAAAGACAGAAATTCCACTTATTTAGAGGCAAAAAAGCAGAAATTCCTTTTATTTTGGAGCAAAAATGAAGAAATTTCCCTTTTTTATGGCAAAAAGGTATGCATTCTTCTTATTTTCGGGCAAAAAGGCAGAAATACCCCGTATTTGGAGCAAAATTGCAGAAATTCCCCTAATTGTGGGGCAAAAAGGCAGAAATTACCTATATGTTGGGGCAGAAAGACAGAAATTCTCCTTATTTTGGGGTAAAACTCATAAATTCCACTTACTTTGGGGCAAAATTCCAGAAATTTTCCTTATTTTGGGGCAAAATTGCAGAAATTTCACTTATTTTGGGGCAAAATTGCAGATATTTCACTTATTTCAGAAAAAAAAAGAAATTTTCTTATTTTGGGGCAAAAAGGCAAAAATTTCTTTTATTTGGTACAAAATTGCAGAAATTTTTCTTATTTTTGGGAAAAAAGGCAGAAATTTCCCATATTTTGGGGCAAAAATGCAGAAATTCCCCTGATTTTGATGTTAAAAGGCTGAAATTCCTCTTATTTGGGGGCAAAAAGACAGAAATTTCCCTTATTTTGTGGCAAAATTGCAGAAATTTCACTTATTTCAGGGTAATAAGTCAGAAATTTTCCTTATTTTGGGGCAAAGAAGAAGGAAATTCCCTTTGATTTTTGGGAAAAAGACAGAAATTCCACTTATTTAGAGGCAAAACAGCAGAAATTCCCCTTATTTTAGAGCAAAAATGAAGACATTTCCTTTTTTATGGCAAAATGTAAGCATTCTTCTTATTTTCGGGCAAAAAGGCAGAAATACCCCGTATTTTGGAGCAAAATTGCAGAAATTCCCCTAATTGTGGGTCAAAAAGGCAGATATTCCCTATATATTGGGGGAAAAGACAGAAATTCTCCTTATTTTGGGGCAAAACTCAGAAATTCCACTTATTTTGAGGCAAAATTCCAGAAATTTCCCTTATTTTGGGGCAAAATTGCAGAAATTTCACTTATTTTGGGGCAAAATTGCAGAAATTTCACTTATTCCAGAAAAAAGGGAGAAATTTTTTTATTTTGAAGCAAAAAGGCAGAAATTTCTTTTATTTTGGCACAAAATGGCAGAAATTTTTTTTTATTTTGGGGAAAAAAGGCAGAAATTTCCCATATTTTGGGGCAAAAATGCAAAAATTCCCCTTATTTTTAGGTAAAAAGGCTGAAATTAACCTTATTTGGGGGCAAAAAGCAGAAATTTCCCTTATTTTGGGGCAAAATTGCAGAAATTTCACTTATTTCAGGGAAAAAGGGCAGAAATTTTCCTTATTTTTGGGCAAAAAGGCAGAAATTCCTAATATTTGTGGCAAAAATGTAGAAGTTTCCCTTATTTTGAGGTAAAAAGGCTGAAATTCCTTTTATTTTGAGGTAAAAAGGCTGAAATTCCCCTTATTTAAGGGCAAAAATGCAGAAATTTTACTTATTTTGGGGCAAAATTGCAGAAATTTCACTTATTTCAGGGTAATAAGTCAGAAATTTTCCTTATTTTGGGGCAAAAAATACAGAAATTCCCTTTGTTTTGGGGGAAAAACACAGAAATTCCACTTATTTAGAGGAAAAAAAGCAGAAATTCCCCTTAATTTGGAGCAAAAATGAAGAAATTTCCCTTTTTTATGGCAAAAAGGTATGCATTCTTCTTATTTTCAGGCAAAAAAGCAGAAATTCCCCGTATTTTGGAGCTAAATTGCAGAAATTCCCCTAATTGTGGGGCAAAAAAGCAGAAATTCCCTATATGTTAAGGCAGAAAGACAGAAATTCTCCTTATTTTGGGGTAAAACTCATAAATTCCACTTACTTTGGGGCAAAATTCCAGAAATTTCCCTTATTTTGGGGCAAAATTGCAGAAATTTCACTTATTTTGGGGCAAAATTGCAGATATTTCACTTAATTCAGAAAAAAAGGAGAAATTTTTTTATTTTGGAGCAAAAAGGCAGAAAATTCTTTTATTTTGTTACAAAATGGCAGAAAATTTTCTTATTTTAGGGCAAAAAGGCAGAAATTTCCCATATTTTGGGGCAAAAATGCAGAAATTCCTTTTACTTTGAGGTAAAAATGCTGAAATTCCCCTTATATAAGGGCAAAAAGGCAGAAATTTCCCTTATTTTGGGGCAAAAAAGACAGAAATTCCTTTTGTTTTGGGGGAAAAAGTCAGAAATTCCACTTATTTAGAGGCAAAAAGCAGAAATTCCCCTTATTTTGGAGTAAAAATGAAGAAATTTCTCTTTTTTATGGCAAAATGTATGCATTCTTCTTATTTTTGGGCAAAAAGGCAGAAATTCCCCGTATTTTGGAGCAAAATTGAAGAAATTCCCCTAATTGTGGGGCAAAAAGGCAGAAATTCCCTTTATGTAGGGGCAGAAAGACAGAAATTCTCCTTATTTTGAAGTATAACTCATAAATTCCACTTACTTTGGGGAAAAATTCCAGAAATTTCCCTTATTTTGGGGCAAAATTGCAGAAATTTCACTTATTTTGGGGCAAAATTGCAGAAATTTTACTTATTTCAAAAAAAAGGAGAAATTTTCTTATTTTGGGGCAAAAACGCAGAAATTCCTAATATTTTGTGGCAAAAATGCAGAAATTCCTAATATTTTGTGGCAAAAATGCAGAAATTTCCCTTATTTTGAGGTAAAAAGGCTGAAATTCCCCTTATTTGGGGGCAAAAATGCAGAAATTTCCCTTATTTCGGGCATTTGCAGAAATATCACTTATTTCAGGGTAATAAGTCAGAAATTTTCCTTATTTTGGGGCAAAAAAACCAGAAATTCCCTTTGTTTTGGGGGAAAAAGACAGAAATTCCACTTATTTAGAGGCAAAAAGTCAAAAGTTCCCCTTATTTTGGAGCAAAAATGAAGAAATTTCTTTTTTTTATGGCATAAAGGTAGGCATTCTTCTTATTTTCAGACAAAAAGGCAGAAATTCCCCATATTTTGGGGGAAAAGGCAGAAATTCCCCTTATTTAGGGCAAAATTGCAGAAATTTCCCTAATTGTGGGGCAAAAAACAGAAATTCCCCTTATTTTGGGGCAAAGTTGCAGAAATTTCCCATATTATGGGGAAAAATTGCAGAAATTTCCCTTATTTTAGGGCAAAATTGCAGAAATTTCACTAATTGTGGGGCCAAAAGTCAGAAATTCTCTTTATTTTGGGGCATAACTCAGAACTTCCAATTATTTTGGGGCAAAATTCCAGAAATTTCTTTTATTTTGGGGCAAAATTGCAGAAATTTCACTTATTTTGGGGCAAAATTGCAGAAATTTCACTTATTTCAGGGTAATAAGTCAGAAATTTTCCTTATTTTGGGGCAAAAAATACAGAAATTCCCTTTGTTTTGGGAGAAAAAGGCAGAAATTCTACTTATTTAGAGGCAAATAAGCAGAAATTCCCCTTATTTTGGAGCAAAATTTCAGAAATTCCTCTAATTGTGGGGCAAAAAGGCAGAAATTCCCTATATGTTGTTGCAAAATAACAGAAATTGTCCTTATTTGGGGGCAAAACTAGAAATTCCACTTATTTTGAGACAAAATTCCAGAAATTTCACTTAGTTTGGGGCAAAATTGCAGAAATTTCAATTATTTTGGGGCAAAATTGCAGAAATTTCACTTATTTCAGAAAAAAAAGTAGAAATTTTCTTATTTGGGGGCAAAAAGGCGAAAATTTGTATTATTTTGGTACAAAATTGCAGAAATTTTTTTAATTTTGGGGTAAAAATACAGAAATTTGCCATATTTTGGGGTAAAAATGCAGAAATTCCCCTTATTTTGAGGTAAAAAGGCTGAAATTCCCCTTATTAGGGTCCAAAAAAAAGAGAAATTTCATTTACTTTGTGGCAAAATTGCAGAAATTTCACTTATTTCAGGGAAAATAGGCAGAAATTTTTCTTATTTTGGGGCAAAAAGGCAGAAATTCCTAATATTTTGTGGCAAAAATGCAGAAATTCCCCTGATTTTGAGGTAAAAAGGCTGAAATTCCCCTTATTTGGGGGCAAAAATGCAGAAATTTCTTTTATTTTGGGGCAAAATTGCTGAAATTTCACTTATGTCACGGTAATAAGTCAGAAATTTTCCTTATTTTGGGGCAAAAACGACAGAAATTCCCTTTGTTTTTGGGGGGAAAGACAGAAATTCCACTTATTTAGAGGCAAAAAAGCAGAAATTCCCCTTATTTTGGAGCAAAAATGAAGAAATTTCCCTTTTTATGGCAAAAAGGTGTGCAATCTTCTTATTTTCGGGCAAAAATGCAGAAATTCCCCGTATTTTGAGCAAAATTGCAGAAATTCCCCTAATTGTGAAGCAAAAAGGCAGAAATTCCCTATATGTTGGGGCATAAAGACAGAAATTCTCTTTATTTTGGGGCAAAACTCAGAAATTCCACTTATTTTTGGGCAAAATTCCAAAAATTTCCCTTATTTTGGGGCAAAATTGCAGAAATTTCACTTATTTCAGGGAAAATAGGGAGAAATTTTTCTTATTTTGGGGCAAAAATGCAGAAATTTTTAATATTTTGTGGCAAAAATGCAGAAATCTCCCTTATTTTGAGGTAAAAAGGCTGAAATTCCCATTATTTGGGAGCAAAAAGACAGAAATTTCCCTTATTTCGGGCAATTTGCAGAAATATCACTTATTTCAGGGTAATAAGTCAGAAATTTTCTTTATTTTGGGGCAAAAAAAACAGAAATTCCCTTTGTTTAGGAGGAAAAAGACAGAAATTCCACTTATTTAGAGGCAAAAATGCAAAAGTTCCCCTTATTTTGGAGAAAAAATGAAGAAATTTCCCTTTTTTATGGCATAAAGGTAGGCATTCTTCTTATTTTCATACAAAAAAAGCAGGAAATTCCCCATATTTTGGGGCAAAAGGCAGAAATTCCCCTTATTTAGGGCAAAATTGCAGAAATTTCCCTAATTGTGGGGCAAAAAACATAAATTCCCCTTATTTTGGGACAAAGTGCAAAAATTTCCCTTATTATGAAGAAAAATTGCAGAAATTTCCCTTATTTTAGGGCAAAATTGCAGAAATTTCACTAATTGTGGGGCACAAAGGCAGAAATTCTCTTTATTTTTGGGCAAAACTCAGAAATTCCACTTATTTTGGGGTAAAATTCCAGAAATTTCTTTTATTTTAGGGCAAAATTGCAGAAATTTCACTTATTTTGGGGCAAAATTGCAGAAATTTCACTTATTTCAGGGAAAAAAGGCAGAAATTTTCCTTATTTTGGGGCAAAAAGGCAGAAATTCATAATATTTTGTGCCAAAATTCAGAAATTCCTCATATTTAGAGGTAAAAAGGCTGAAATTCCTTTATTTGTGGGCAAAAAGGCAGAAATTTCCCTTATTTTGGGGCAAAATTGCAGAAATTTCACTTATTTCAGGGTAATAAGTCAGAAATTTTCCTTATTTTGGGACAAAAAAGACAGAAATTCACTTTGATTTGGAGAAAAAGGCAGAAATTCCACTTATTTAGAGGCAAAAAAGCAGAAATTCCCCTTATTTGGAGCAAAATTTCAGAAATTCCCCTAATTGTGGGGCAAAAAGGCAGAAATTCCTAATATGTTGGGGCAAAATAACAGAAATTCTCCTTATTTTGGGGGCAAAACTCAGAAATTCCACTTATTTTGAGACAAAATTCTAGAAATTTCACTTATTTTGGGGCAAAATTGCAGAAATTTCAATTATTTTGGGGAAAAATTGCCCAAATTTCACTTATTTCAGAAAAAAAAGTAGAAATTTTCTTATTTGGGGCAAAAAAGCAGAAATTTGTATTATTTTGGTACAAAATTGCAGAAATTTTTCTTATTTTGGGGAAAAAATGTAGAAATTTCCCATATTTTGGGGCAAAAATGAAGAAATTCCTTTTATTTTGAGGTAAAAAGGCTGAAATTCCCCTTATTTGGGGGCAAAAAGGCAGAAATTTCACTTATTTTGTGGCAAAATTGCAGAAATTTCACTTATTTCAGGGAAAATAGGCAGAAATTTTTCTTATTTTGTTGCAAAAAGGTAGAAATTCCTAATATTTTGTGGCAAAAATGCAGAAATTCCCCTGATCTTGAGGTAAAAATGCTGAAATTCCCCTTATTTGGGGGCAAAAAGGCAGAAATTTCTTTTATTTTGGGTCAAAATTGCTGAAATTTCACTTATTTCAAGGTAATAAGTCAGAAATTTTCCTTATTTTTGGGCAAAAAAGACAGAAATTCCCTTTGTTTTGGGGGGAAAAGACAGAAATTCCACTTATTTAGAGGCAAAAAAGCAGAAATTCCCCTTATTTTGGAGCAAAAATGAAGAAATTTCCCTTTTTTATTGCAAAAAGGTATGCATTCTTCTTATTTTCGGGAAAAAAGGCAGAAATTCCTCGTATTTTGGAGCAAAATTGTAGAAATTCCTCTAATTGTGGGACAAAAAGGCAAAAATTGTCTATATGTTTGGGAAAAAGACAGAAATTTTCCTTATCTTGGGGCAAAACTCAGAAATTCCACTTATTTTGGGGCAAAATTCCAGAAATTTCCCTTATTTTGGGGCAACATTGCAGAAATTTCACTTATTTTGGGGCAAAATTTCAGAAATTTCACTTATTTCAGGGAAAATAGGCAGAAATTTTTCTTATTTTGGGGCAAAAATGCAGAAATTCCTAATATTTTGTGGCAAAAATGCAGAAATTGACCTTATTTTGAGGTAAAAAGGCTGAAATTCCCCTTATTTGGGGGCAAAAAGGCAGAAATTTCCCTTATTTTGGAGCAAAATTGCAGAAATTTCACTTATTTCAGCGTAATAAGTCAGAAATTTTCCTTATTTTGGGGCAAAAAACAGAAATTCCTTTTGTTTTGGGGGAAAAAGACAGAAATTCCACTTATTTAGAGGCAAAAAAGCAGAAATTCCCCTTATATTGGAGCAAAAATAAAGAAATTTTTCTTTTTTATGGCAAGAAGGTAGGCATTCTTATTATTTTCAGACAAAAAGGCAGAAATTACCCATATTTTGGGGCAAAAGGCAGAAATTCCCCTTATTTAGGGCAAAATTGCAGAAATTTCCCTAATTGTCGGGCAAAAAACAGAAATTTCCCTAATTCTGGGGCAAAAAACAGAAATTTCCCTAATTGTGGGGCAAAAAACAGAAATTCCCCTTATTTTGGGGCAAAGTATCAGAAATTTCCCTTATTATGGGGAAAAATTGCAGAAATTTCTATTATTTTAGGGCAAAATTGCAGAAATTTTACTAATTGTGGGGCAAAAAGGCAGAAATTCTCTTTATTTTGGGGCAAAACTCAGAAATTCCACTTATTTTGGGGCAAAATTCCAGAAATTTCTTTTATATGTGGGCAAAATTGCAGAAATTTCACTTATTTTGGGGCAAAATTGCAGAAATTTCACTTATTTCACTAAATAAAGGCAGAAATTTCCCATATTTTGGGGCAAAAATGAAGAAATTCCTCTTATTTTGAGGTAAAAAGGCTGAAATTATCCTTATTTAAGAGCAAAAAGGCAGAAATTTCCCTTATTTTGGTGCAAAATTGCAGAAATTTCACTTATTTCAGGGTAATAAGTCAGAAATTTTCCTTATTTTGGGGCAAAAAAAAATTCCCTTTGTTTAGGGGGAAAAACACAGAAATTCCACTTATTTAGAGGCAAAAAAGCAGAAATTCACCTTATTTTGGAGCAAAAATGAAGAAATTTCCCTTTCTTATGGCAAAAAGGTATGCATTCTTCTTATTTTTGGGCAAAAAGGCAGAAATTCCCCGTATTTTGGAGCAAAATTGCAGAAATTCCCCTAATTGTGGGGCAAAAAGTCAGAAATTCCCTATATGTTGGGGCAGAAAGACAGAAATTCTCCTTATTTTGGGGTAAAACTCATAAATTCCACTTACTTTGGGGCAAAATTCCAGAAATTTCCCTTATTTTGGGGCAAAATTGCAGAAATTTCACTTATTTTGGGGCAAAACTGAAGAAATTTCACTTATTTCAAAAAAAAGGAGAAATTTTCTTATTTTGGGGCAAAAACGCAGAAATTCCTAATATTTTGTGGTAAAAATGCAGAAATTCCTAATATTTTGTTGCAAAAATGCAGAAATTTTCCTTATTTTGAGGTAAAAAGGCTGAAATTCCCGTTATTTGGGGGCAAAAATGCAGAAATTTCCCTTATTTTGGGGCAATTTGCAGAAATATCACTTATTTCAGGGTAATAAGTCAGAAATTTTCTTTACTTGGGGGCAAAAAAAACAGAAATTCCCTTTGTTTTGGGGGAAAAAGACAGAAATTCCAATTATTTAGAGGCAAAAAGGCAAAAGTTCCCCTTATATTGGAGCAAAAATGAAGAAATTTCCCTTTTTTATGGCATAAAGGTAGGCTTTCTTCTTATTTTCAGACAAAAAGGCAGAAATTCCCCATATTTTGGGGCAAAAGGCAGAAATTTCTCTTATTTAGGGCAAAATTGCAGAAATTTCCCTAATTGTGGGGCAAAAAACAGAAATTCCCCTTATTTTAGGGCAAAGTTG
Organism: Micromys minutus; assembly: GCF_963924665.1. NCBI lineage: Eukaryota > Metazoa > Chordata > Mammalia > Rodentia > Muridae > Micromys > Micromys minutus. The sequence continues at coordinate 99,254 of NW_027667936.1, forward strand.
CAGAAATTTCCCTTATTATGAAGAAAAATTGCAGAAATTTCCCTTATTTTAGGGCAAAATTGCAGAAATTTCACAAATTGTAGGGCAAAAATGCAGAAATTTCCTTTATTTTGGGCCAAATTGCAGAAATTTCACTTATTTCAGGGTAATAAGTCAGAAATTTTCTTTATTTTGGGGCAAAAAAGACAGAAATTCCCTTTGTTTGGGGAAAGAAAGGCAGAAATGCCACTTATTTAGAGGCAAAAAAGCAGAAATTCCCCTTATTTTGGATCAAAATTTCAGAAATTCACCTAATTGTGGGGCAAAAAGGCAGAAATTCCCTATCTGTTGGAGCAAAATAACAGAAATTCTCCTTTTTTGGGGGCAAAACTCAGAAATTCCATTTATTTTGGGGCAAAATTCCAGAAATTTCACTTATTTTGGGGCAAAATTGCAGAAATTTCAATTATTTTGGGGCAAAATTGCCCAAATTTCACCTATTTCAGAAAAAGAGCAGAAATTTTCTTATTTGGAGGCAAAAAGGCAGAAATTTGTATTATTTTGGTACAAAATTGCAGAAATTTTTCCTATTTTGGGGAAAAAAGGCAGAAATTTCCCATATTTTGGGGCAAAAATGCAGAAATTCCCCTTATTTTGAGGTAAAAAGGCTGAAATTCCCCTTATTTAGGGGCAAAAAAAAAGAAATTTCACTTATTTTGTTGCAAAATTGCAGAAATTTCACTTCTTTCAGGGAAAATAGGCAGAAATTTTTCTTATTTTGGGGCAAAAAGGCAGAAATTCCTAATATTTTGTGGCAAAAATGCAGAAATTCCCCTTATTTTGAGGTAAAAAGGCTGAAATTCCCCTTATTTGGGGGCAAAAAGGCAGAAATTTCTTTTATTTTGGGGCAAAATTGCTGAAAATTCACTTATTTCACGGTAATAAGTCAGAAATTTTCCTTATTTTGGGTCAAAAAAGACAGAAATTCCCTTTGTTTTTGGGGGAAAAAGACAGAAATTCCACTTATTTAGAGGCAAAAAAGCAGAAATTCACCTTATTTTGGAGCAAAAATTAAGAAATTTCTTTTTTTTTATGGCAAAAAGGTATGCATTCTTCTTATTTTCGGGCAGAAAGGCAGAAATTCCCCGTATTTTGGAGCAAAATTGCAGAAATTCCTTTCATTGTGAAGCAAAAAGGCAGAAATTCCCTATATGTTGGGGCATAAAGACAGAAATTCTCTTTATTTTGGGGCAAAACTCAGAAATTCCACTTATTTTTGGGCAAAATTCCAGAAATTTCCCTTATTTTGGGGCAAAATTGCAGAAATTTCACTTATTTTGGGGCAAAATTGCAGAAATTTCACTTATTTCAAGGAAAATAGGCAGAAATTTTTCTTATTTTGGGGCAAAAAGGCAGAAATTCTTAATATTTTGTGGCAAAAATGCAGAAATTTCACTAATTTTGAGGTAAAAAGGCTAAAATTCCCCTTATTTGGGGGCAAAAAGGCAGAAATTTCCCTTATTTTGGAGCAAAATTGCAGAAATTTCAAATATTTCAGGGTACTAAGTCAGAAATTTTCTTTATTTTGGGGCAAAAACCAGAAATTCCCTTTGTTTTGGGGGAAAAAGACAGAAATTCCACTTATTTAGAGGCAAAAAAGCAGAAATTCCCCTTATTTTGGAGCAAAAATGAAGAAATTTCCCTTCTTTATGGCAAAAATGTAGGCAGTCTTCTATTTTCGGACAAAAAGGCAGAAATTCCTAATATTTTGTGGCAAAAATGCAGAAATTCCTAATATTTTGTTGCAAAAATGCAGAAATTTCTTTTATTTTGAAGTAAAAAGGCTGAAATTCCCCTTATTTGGGGGCAAAAATGCAGAAATTTCCCTTATTTTGGGGCAATTTGCAGAAATTTCATTTAATTCAGGGTAAAAAGTCAGAAATTTTTCTTATTTTGGGGCAAAAATACAGAAATTCCCTTTGTTTTGTGGGAAAAAGACAGAAATTCCACTTATTTAGAGGCAAAAAGGCAAAAGTTCCCCTTATTTTGGAGCAAAAATGAAGAAATTTTCCTTTTTTATGGCAAAAAGGTAGGCATTCTTCTTATTTTTGGACAAAAAGGCAGCAATTCCCCATATTTTGGGCAAAAGGCAGAAATGCCCCTTATTTAGAGCAAAATTGCAGAAATTTCCCTAATTGTGGATCAAAAAACAGAAATTTTCCTAATTGTGGGGCAAAAAACAGAAATTCCTCTTATTTTGGGGCAAAGTTGCAGAAATTTACCTTATTATGGGGAAAAATTGCAGAAATTTCCCTTATTTTAGGGCAAAGTTGCAGAAATTTTACTAATTGTGGCGCAAAAAGTCAGAAATTCTCTTTATTTTGGGGCCAAACTCAGAAATTCCACTTATTTTGGGGCAAAATTCCAGAAATTTCTTTTATTTTGGGGCAAAATTGCAGAAATTTCATTTATTTTCGGGCAAAATTGCAGAAATTTCACTTATTTCAGGGAAAAAAGGCAGAAATTTTCCTTATTTTGAAAAAAAAGGCAGAAATTCATATTTTGTGCCAAAATTCAGAAATTCCCCCTTTTTTGAGGTAAAAATCTGAAATTCCCTTTATTTGGGGGCAAAAAGGCAGAAATTTCCCTTATTTTGGGGCAAAATTGCAGAAATTTCACTTATTTCAAGGAAATAAGTCAGAAATTTTCCTTATTTTGGGGCAAGAAAGACAGAAATTCTCTTTAATTGGGGGAAAAAGACAGAAATT